>NW_027898271.1:0-238 GCF_054177405.1 Leptonychotes weddellii | reverse complement strand
ATTTCCCTCTTTAGTGGGCTTGACTGAATTATATTGGTCTAACTATTTAAACAGCTAATTTATAGCACATAACAATGCTGGTTCTTCTCCCTGAAAGAGAAAATAACAGAATTGAAAAAAAATCTTAGAAGTGTAACTTTTTTCTCATACAAGAATTCCTTTAAAATCTCTTTTATAAGTTGCTCATTCAACTTTATTGAGAGAGAACTTACTATTTTCTATAGCAGCTCATCTCATT
>NW_027898270.1:0-238 GCF_054177405.1 Leptonychotes weddellii | reverse complement strand
TCTGTCTACTTATGAATATTTGCACTTCTCCACAGGATTTTTTTTTTTTTTTTTTTTTTTTTAAAGATTTTATTTGAGAGAGAGAATGAGAGACAGAGAGCACGAGAGGGAAGAGGGTCAGAGGGAGAAGCAGACCCCCCGCTGAGCAGGGAGCCCGATATGGGACTCGATCCCGGGACTCCAGGATCATGACCTGAGCCGAAGGCAGCCGCTTAACCAACTGAGCCACCCAGGCGCC
>NW_027898269.1:0-238 GCF_054177405.1 Leptonychotes weddellii | reverse complement strand
GTTTGAGATCTTAAGTATCAGTGACTCGGTTGCATAGATTTTTTTTTTTCCCCCAAAACAATGGTGTTAGTGTGTTTGTTTCCTGTACTACACTTGGTTCTGGTTTAATCACATGAGTTTGGTTGGCCAAAATGAACAGTCCTAGTAATCACTTCAAGAATGAGTAAATAACCAAAATAGATTTTATTACTTTAGCACTCTGAACACATAGATATGAGAGGAGGGAGATATGTTTTTC
>NW_027898268.1:0-238 GCF_054177405.1 Leptonychotes weddellii | reverse complement strand
GAGGAACAGAGAGATAACAGAACATGTATGCATGCACATGGGAAGACCAAAAAGAGAGAAAATAAATGAACAAGGAAACTGGTGTAAACTCAGAGAATCAGTTTGGTATAGGAAAAGGACTGTCAGGTTTGGTGTTAGGAAAACCTGGGATTCAATCAGGATTTATTTAGCTGCCTTTCTTTCAGTGAATTTCTTAACTGCCTCAACCTCAGCACTTCAGCAATGAAATGGGTCTAAT
>NW_027898267.1:0-238 GCF_054177405.1 Leptonychotes weddellii | reverse complement strand
CTGTGTCCATTTTTTTTAAAGAAATAAATTTTCTTGAGGTATAATTTATGTATAATAAAATTCTCCAGTTTTAATTGTATAAATCCCTCGAGACCTGACAAATGACTATGGTTGTGTAGCCACCGTACCAACACGATACGGAACATTTTCAATACCCTCACATCCCTTCACTGTCATTCCCCGCCCTCTGCCCCTGGCCTCTGGCAGCCACTGAGCTGATTTCTGGATCTCTAGTTAT
>NW_027898266.1:0-238 GCF_054177405.1 Leptonychotes weddellii | reverse complement strand
TTATAAACTTTCACTGACATGAAGGATATAAGTCAATATTTTCCAAACTTGTCTGATCATTAGAAAGATATATATGCCTTGACTAAAAGATTCCTGGGATACCCTGCAGTAATAGTTACTCATAATATCTGGGAAAGGGACTGGAAATCTACATTTGAAACAATTTTCTCAGAGGATTTTTATGAAGAGGTAAAATTAAAAAACAATGGGATATACTTTTTTTAAAGCCCAGCATTTA
>NW_027898265.1:0-238 GCF_054177405.1 Leptonychotes weddellii | reverse complement strand
TAATACAGACATAGAAGGCCATTACATAATGATGAAGAAGTCAATCCAACATGATGATATAACATTTATAAATGTTTATACACCTGACATAAGAGCACTAAAATATATAAAACAAATATTAAAAAGATCTAAAGGGAGAAGTTGATACCAATACAATAATAGGGACTTCAATACCCTACTTGCAACATTATAAAAATAACCTAGACAGAGAATCAATAAAGAAATATTGGATTAAATT
>NW_027898264.1:0-238 GCF_054177405.1 Leptonychotes weddellii | reverse complement strand
TTCCATCATTTCCTCTCTTGAAGCCCCAGATTCCTAATCTGTCAAATGAGTGGCTTCTGGCTAGAAGAGCTCCCAGGTTGCTCCCCACACTTACATTCTCTTTAAAGGCTGTTTCTATCGAAAGCCCAAGTATTATTGTAATAAGCTCTGTGCACACCACCCAGGCCCCCGGATGTGGGCCTTAGCCCTCCAGCTCGTGGGAGCACCGCCTGCACTAGCCCCGAGCTGTCACGGCGGC
>NW_027898263.1:0-238 GCF_054177405.1 Leptonychotes weddellii | reverse complement strand
GCTTTCCTTTGGATAAATTAAATATTTTTTATATTTTATTTTTTCTCATTCTATTACTTTGTTAGTTATATTATTTTTATTCTTTTAGTGATTATCCTGGAAGGTAAAACACACATAATTGACTTACTAGAGTTTATCTTTAATTAATATTGACAACACTTTACAAGAACTTTACAGCTTTTAGGGTGCCTGGGTGGCTCAGATGGTTGAGCATCTGCCTTCGGCTCGGGTCATGATC
>NW_027898262.1:0-1531 GCF_054177405.1 Leptonychotes weddellii | reverse complement strand
GTAGTGTATTCTGATTGGCTGTCCTGGGTCATGTGTCCATGCCTGAACCAATCACCTTGGCCAGTTAGGTAGTGTATTCTGATTGGCTATCCTGGATCATGTGCCCATCCCTGAACCAATCACCATGGCCAGGGAGGTAGTGTATTCTGCCTGGGTGTCCTGGGTCATGTGTCCATGCCTGAACCAATCACCATAGCCAGGTATGTAGTGTATTCTGATTGGCTGTCCTGGGTCATGTGTCCATGCCTGAACCAATCACCTTGGCCAGTAGGTAGCATATTCTGATTGGCTATACTGGGTCATGTGCCCATCCATGAACCAATCACCATGGCCAGGGAGGTAGTGTGTTCTACCTGGTTGTCCTGGGTCATGTGTCCATCCCTGAACCAATCACCATAGCCAGGTAGGTAGTGTATTCTGATTGGCTGTACTGTGCACCATTCACCATGGCCAGGTAGGTAGTGTATTCTGATTGGCTATCCTGGGTCATGTGTCCATCCCTGAACCAATCACCATGGCCAGGTAGGTTCTAGTTTCAGATTGACTGTCCTGGGTACCAACCACCATGGCTAGGTAGGAAGCATATTCGGATTGGCTGTCCCGGGTCATGTGTCCATCCCTGAACCAATCACCATGGTCAGGTGGGTTCTGTTTTCTGATTGACTCTCCTGAGCACCAATCACCATGGCCAGGTCGGTAGCGTATTCTGATTGGCTGTCCTGGGTCATGTGCCCATCCCTGAACCAATCACCATGGCCAGGTATGTAGCGTATTCTGATTGGCTATCCTGGGTCATGTGCCCATCCCTGAACCAATCACCATGGCCAGGTAGGTAGTGTATTCTGATTGGCTGTCCTGGGTCATGTGTCCATCCCTGAACCAATCACCATACCCAGGTGGTAGTGTATTCTGATTGGCTGTACTGGGTACCAGTCACCATGGCCAGGTAGGTACTGTTTTCCAAATGACTGTCCTGGGTACCAACCACCATGACTAGGTAGGTAGCATATTCGGATTGGCTGTCCCGGGTCATGTGTCCCTCCCTGAACCAATCACCATGGCCAGGTGGGTTCTGTTTTCTGATTGACTGTCCTGGGAACCAATCACCATGGCCAGGTGGTAGCGTATTCTGATTGGCCGTCGTGGGTCATGTGTCCATTCCTGAACCAATCACAATGGCCAGGTACGTACTGCATTCTGATTGGCTGTACTGGGTACGAATCACCATGGCCAGGTATGTAGCGTATTCTGATTGGCTGTCCTGGGTCATGTGTCCATGCCTGAACCAATCATCTTGGCCAGTTAGGTAGTGTATTCTGATTGGCTATCCTGGGTCATGTGCCCATCCCTGAACCAATCACCATGGCCAGGAAGGTAGTGTATTATGCCTGGCTGTCCTGGGTCATGTGTCCATGCCTGAACCAATCACCATAGTCAGGTATGTAGTGTATTCTGATTGGCTGTCCTGGGTCATGTGTCCATGCCTGAAACAATCACCTTGGCCAGTAGGTAGCATATTCTGATTGGCTAT
>NW_027898261.1:0-238 GCF_054177405.1 Leptonychotes weddellii | reverse complement strand
TATTGTTACTGACGTGCCAGCCCTGCGGCCTCTGCCCTCTGCAGCGCCTTCTCACGGCCTGCAGGTGCGTAGACGCCCGCACCTGGGCCTCGAAAAGTTAATGGTCAGCCGGAGCCCCCGCCCCATACCAGCAGTCCTCCTGGCTGGTGACACAGCCCCACTGGGAACCAAGCTGCCCTGGGGGCTTGGAGGATGGACGTGGGTGGGGGGGGAAGTTAGGGGGGCTCAGAAAACAGAC
>NW_027898260.1:0-238 GCF_054177405.1 Leptonychotes weddellii | reverse complement strand
GGTCTACTCTACTTACACATGGACTTTTTTTGATACTGTATTGTACTGTATTTTCTCTTATGTTTTTCTCAATAACATTTTTTTCTCTAGCTTATTTTTTTGTGAGAATATAGCATATAATACCTGTAATGTACAAAACACGTGTTAATGGATTATTTAATGTTATGGGTAAGGCTTCCAGAAGATAGAGAAATTAAGTTGAACTAGGCTATTAGTAGTTTAGTTTTTTAGATTCCAT
>NW_027898259.1:0-238 GCF_054177405.1 Leptonychotes weddellii | reverse complement strand
AAAAATGTGCATACAGATCTTAACCTCTTTCACAAAACATGATCGACATGTTAAAATCCTACACAGCCCCTTGCTCAGAGTTGGAGATTGATAAAATTGAATGAAGTTAGAAATATGTAAATTAAGGAGTTTTATCCATTTCTTGATACAAGAAGTGTGCTATGTCTAAATGTAGTAAAAACAATAATTAAAAATACAATGCTGTTTAAGAGAAAATTCATCTGTATTTTTTTTTTTT
>NW_027898258.1:0-238 GCF_054177405.1 Leptonychotes weddellii | reverse complement strand
TTAGTGCAACAGGGAAAGTGATATATAATCACCAAAAGCAGGCTGGAGAATTCCATACATATAATCTGATTTATAAAACATACAGAAAAAAAATATTGGGGAAAATGTCCACAAATCCTAAACAGTATTTATCTCTGGGTTGTGGAGTTATAGGCGATTTTCCCCCTAAATTTCTATAGCTGTTATGTATTATTTGTACGCCTAAAATTTTTGCAAAAAAAAAAAAATCAAGTGCTTG
>NW_027898257.1:0-238 GCF_054177405.1 Leptonychotes weddellii | reverse complement strand
GGCACACAGATCAAACTTAGACCAATGATACAAGCCCAGTTATTCGGTTTTCTGAGAGCAGATCACAGGCTCTTCAGATCAGCTTGGGAGGGATGTTTTCTTTCCAATTTCCAAAAACAAAATGCAAATTCTCTTCTTGTTTTTGCCCCAGGCCAACTGCCCTAAGGCGGTTCCTAAGTCACTGAGCAAATTTTCGGATTCTCAGGGTTTTCCAAAGTCTCCCCTGGCTGTGGAATCT
>NW_027898256.1:0-238 GCF_054177405.1 Leptonychotes weddellii | reverse complement strand
TGGAAATAAGCAAAGACCACCAAATAAGACCACCAAATGAGAACAAACAGAGGCTATTTATTCAGAGCTTGCTATAACAAGAGAGTCAGCCACCACCTCTTGGGTTTGGCAAAGCCTCAAAGGCAGTCATGAGAATGGGAAGCTTTATGGGGGGGGCAGGGAAGAGGGAAGGCTTCATATAAATTTTTTTTTTATTTTTATTTATTTATTTTTATTCTTATGTTAATCCCCATACATT
>NW_027898255.1:0-238 GCF_054177405.1 Leptonychotes weddellii | reverse complement strand
GGAGGGGTTAGCCTGGGGATGGGTATTGAGGAGGGCACATTCTGCATGGAGCACTGGGTGTTATGCACAAACAATGAATCATGGAACACCACATCAAAAACTAATGATGTAATGTATGGTGATTAACATAACAAAAAATTTTTTAAAAAAGAGGCTAGTTTTCTTAACTGGAAGCTAGGTATAAAGCCATGGGGTGACATGGATGTCAAAAACTGTTCATGCAATCTGAGCCTCAGTT
>NW_027898254.1:0-238 GCF_054177405.1 Leptonychotes weddellii | reverse complement strand
CTGGGTGTTATACGAAAACAATGGATCGTGGATCACCATATCAAAAACCAATGATGTATTGTATGGTGACTAACATAATAAATTTTAAAAAATAAAATAAAATAAAATAAAATCATGTCTAGGGGCTTCTGGGAGGCTCATTCAGTTAAGCATCTGACTCTTGATTTCATCTCAGGTCATGATCACAGGGTTGTGAGATAGAGCCCTACATTGGGCTCTGCACTGGGCATGGAACCTG
>NW_027898253.1:0-238 GCF_054177405.1 Leptonychotes weddellii | reverse complement strand
GTAGTTGTTACATTTTGGTTATCAAAGGGCTGTTCCCAGCCCACCCACCCCTGGCCGGCTCCCAGGGCTTTGAGCTTCTGTGGTAGAATACATTTTCGTCCATCTTGGGTTTTTGATTTTTTTTTTTTTAACATTGTTAAAATTTATTTTTCTGTTTAATTTGTTTTCTGTTTTATTGGTATTTTCAGTGGAAGAGCCTGTTTTGTTACCTTCAATTTTTTTTTTTTTTTTAGATATT
>NW_027898252.1:0-238 GCF_054177405.1 Leptonychotes weddellii | reverse complement strand
GTGCCTGGGGTTCTTGGTCACACCACCTCCGAGAATGAAGAGATAGACTAGACAGAGTGGTGGGCAGGAAAGCAAGGTTTATTGAGTGATAGAAAAGTGCTAATACAAAGCTCCCGAGAAGGGAAGGGACCCAAGGGGGTTGCCACTGGAGTTCCTGTGTCTAGGGGGTTTATTTTGTTGTTGTTGTTGTTGTTGTTTTCAGAAGCATTTACTTTTTTTTTTTTTTTTTTTTTGCGCT
>NW_027898251.1:0-1532 GCF_054177405.1 Leptonychotes weddellii | reverse complement strand
ACCTTTTAAATGGATTTATTGAGGCACAGTTTTATTAGCATAAACTACATATATTTAAGCATAGGTATGAATTTGACACAGGTATAAACTCATGAAGCTATCCCTACAATAAATACAATGAACACAGGCATCATCCCCCTCCAACAACCACTGCTTCCTGTCATCATGTTTGTGGTTTTATGAAACGGTTTATGCTTGTAGTTAGAATTTTATGTAAATGAAATCATACAATATGGGCTCTCTTTATTCTTTCAACGACATTATTATTTTGAG
The DNA here is from genome assembly GCF_054177405.1 of Leptonychotes weddellii. Classification (NCBI taxonomy): domain Eukaryota; kingdom Metazoa; phylum Chordata; class Mammalia; order Carnivora; family Phocidae; genus Leptonychotes; species Leptonychotes weddellii. The sequence continues at coordinate 1,259 of NW_027898251.1, read as the reverse complement.
ATTCACCCACGATGCTCGTATCAGTAATTCATTTCTTTTTATTGCTAGATAGTATTCTGTTGTATGGATACACCACAATTTGTTTACCCATTTGTCTGTTGATGAATATTTATATTATCTCCAGTTATAAATAAAGCTGCCATGAACATTTGTGTATAACCCTTTGTGTGGATATATTCTTTCATTTCTCTTGGGTAAATACCTACCAGTGGAATGGTTGGGCCATATGGTAGGTCTATATTTAATTTTTTATTTTTATTTATTTTTTATTTTTTTAAAAGAGTTTATATTTAATTTTTTAAAAAGAAACTGCCAAACTGAGGGTGGTATTACCTTCATACCAAACCCGATAGGGACATTATGAGAAAGGAAGATCACGGTCAATCTCACTCTTGAACACAGACACAAATTATCTTGAAAGTTAAGGAACTGAACACAGTCACATTTAAAATTAATTATAAGTCATTTTGGTCTTGAGTTTATACCAAGATTGCAACGCTGGTTTACCATTAGAAAATAAATCATTCCAATTTGCACATTAAGAAGGAAATAAGCCATGTGATCACCTCAATAGAGACAGAAAAAGTATTTGCTAAAACTCAGCATTCAGTCACAATCAAAACTTCAAGCAACCTAGCAATAGAAGGTAATTTCTTTAACCTGGCACCTTTGAAAAATTATAGTCAACATAAATCTTAAATATATGCAGAATAATGAAAAACATTCTGTTTAAGATTGGTAACAAATAAGGGATCCTAGTTCCTACCACTTCTATTCAAGATTATGGATTTCTGTGTGCCTCATTGTCTTTTTTAGTCATGCTCAAAAAAGGAACACAAGGCCACATGACCAGAAAGGAAGCAAGAAGACAGTCCTTATTCTCAGATGATATGATTACATACAAAGGTAAGTTATTAGATTATATAGATCTATTACAACATAATAGCTTGTAAGATCTAATAGATGGTAATATATTATAATGGCCTGTATAAATGAAGAGATGAACCATAAGGATATGTTACATACAGTGAGAAAATGAGAGGATTGGAGAATACACCTCCGCTACGTGGATATCCAGTGAGCCCTTTCCTTTTTTACTCCACAGAAGCCCAGGAATCTGATAGACAAACTTTATTTATTATACAGTTTTCGTTTTTTATTTTATTTAATTAATTAATTTATTTATTTTTAAAGATTTTATTTATTTGACAGAGAGAGCACAGGCAGAGGGAGAGAGAGGGAGAAGCAGGCTCCCTGCT
>NW_027898250.1:0-238 GCF_054177405.1 Leptonychotes weddellii | reverse complement strand
AGGTTAATAAAGCCAAATTTCATAGTGTCAAAGAAGGAAGGGTTTGGTATATAGATGAAAGAGGCACATATTAGGAGTTGATTAAGAAAGGGTAGAATAGGGGGCGGAGCAAGATGGCGGAGGAGTAGGAGACCTGGATTTCGTCTCCTCTCAGGAATTCAGCTGGATAGGGATCAAACCATTCTGAACACCTACAAACCCAACAGGAGATCGAAGAAAGGAATAGCAACAACTCTCT
>NW_027898249.1:0-238 GCF_054177405.1 Leptonychotes weddellii | reverse complement strand
TTCCACTCGGGGAGCCAGACCTCCCCCAGACTCTCGGCACTCTGACGTGCAGAGGGGGCAGGTAATGGGCTCCTTTGCTGATCACCTGCTCCAGCTTCATCCAGCCTCTTCCTTCTCTTCCTTTTTTCTTGGCTACTACTGGGCGTAACATTTAAAACATTGAATCATAAAATTGGTATTTGTTCAAAAGGCCACATACTGTATGACTTCACTTACGTAAAATGTCCAAAACGGATAA
>NW_027898248.1:0-238 GCF_054177405.1 Leptonychotes weddellii | reverse complement strand
CCTGGTCCTCCTAGTGCCTCCTCACGGTTCCCAGATCCGTAGTCCCCCTCACCTTCTCCACCGGGGAACAGCTCTTGAAAGCCAGTTGGCATGTGTGATGACATATAATTCAGATGCCAAGACGTGCACAAGAATGTGCCAGGAAGTACAGTTTGCTGCAGGACCCGTCATCTGTGCAGGTGGTTGGCATGTAGGTTTCTGAGGTGCGTTGCCTTCGCTATGGATGGCAGGCGGACAT
>NW_027898247.1:0-238 GCF_054177405.1 Leptonychotes weddellii | reverse complement strand
GTAATAGCAAAACTCGCAAATCTTAGAACAAAGGAAACCATCCTAAGGGCAGTTAGGGGGAAGAGATTCCTTCCATACGAGGTAGGAACATCAGAATAACGTCAGACCTATCCACAGAGACCTGGCAAGCCAGAAAGGCCTGGCAAGACATATTCAGGGTACTAAATGAGAAGAACATACAGCCAAGAATACTTTATCCGGCAAGTCTGTCATTTAGAATGGATGGAGAGATGCAGAG
>NW_027898246.1:0-238 GCF_054177405.1 Leptonychotes weddellii | reverse complement strand
TATAAGTTAAATAAATTTAATGTATAATATTTATCTCATTTTTGCTTACTATCCTCACATTCAGCACCTTTTAAGAACCACACAAGAATGTATGTGGCACATCTCAGGTTGACATATATAGTATTCCTTTTCTCTTTCTAGTTCTTTTTTTTTTTTTTTATTCTTATGTTAATCCCCATACATTACATCATTAGTTCTATATGAAGTGTTCCATGATTAATTGTTTGTGCATAACACC
>NW_027898245.1:0-238 GCF_054177405.1 Leptonychotes weddellii | reverse complement strand
ATTGTATGGTTCTACTTACACGAAAAACCTATCATAAGTTCATAGAGACAGACAGTTGGTTGAAGATTGCCGGGGCTGGGGTGAAGGGAGAATGGGGAATTATAATGGTTACAAAACTTCCCTTTAGGATGATAGAAAAGTTTTAAATAGATTGTAGTGATGATTGCATGACATTGTGAATGTAATTAATGTGACTGAACTGTGTGTGTTAAAACATTTAAAATGGCACATTTATGAT
>NW_027898244.1:0-238 GCF_054177405.1 Leptonychotes weddellii | reverse complement strand
TCACCCTGCACCTTGGGGAAACCCTGGGCCTCAGTTACTGGGGTGCTACATATCTATGACTTACAGAAATGGGGTAAAATATTCATTTATAAGCAAATGAAAGCATTTATCTTTTCTCTCTCCTTGAGCCCTCAAACTCAAAAGGTCTCAGTAAGTAGTCTTTCTTCCATGGCAATCGTAAGCATTTGCATAAGCTCAACAGGAATCTGTTCTTCTTGTAAGTGGACATCGTGGAAAC
>NW_027898243.1:0-238 GCF_054177405.1 Leptonychotes weddellii | reverse complement strand
TGCCTGCCCCACCCCCTACTTGTGTTCTCTCTCTCTCTCTCTCTCTCTCTCTCGGACAAATAAATAAAATCTTTAAAAAAAATGGGAGAAAGAAACCATGAATAAGAGGATGAGAAAAATGGTACTCTTAGCAGAAACAAGAAAGCAAGCCAGATTGAGTGCAAATCTTTCTAAAAACACTAGAATTGTTAGAAGTGATAATGAGATATCTAAGTAGAAATGCCTTTGGGCCATTGCA
>NW_027898242.1:0-238 GCF_054177405.1 Leptonychotes weddellii | reverse complement strand
CCTTTATCTTGTAGCTCTATGCCTAAGGTTTAAAGCATTGTTCTAAAATTACTTACAAAATCTATTTTCAAATCATATTGATACTCAAAAAGTATATAGACTTGTAGAAAGTTATGTATTTCCTTTCAGCTCTGTTCCTTGATATATAAAATGATAATAAGAGTAATTGAATCTTTGAGTGATTGTAAAGATTAAACAACACATATAGCCTGTGTTCTTTGTCCTCTGTAATTAAAGT
>NW_027898241.1:0-238 GCF_054177405.1 Leptonychotes weddellii | reverse complement strand
GGGCAGATGGGGGTAAAGGACATATCAGTTAGAATGAGGTTTAAAAACCGGCACCAACAGTAGCTTAAATAAGATAGAAGTTTATTTTTCTCAAAGTCCACACAGATAGACATTCCGGGACTGATGTCAGCTCAGCAAGTCATCAGGAACCCGGGTTCCTCTTATGGCACTGTTTTTCCATAGGCAGCTTATTGCCGCACGGCCCAGGATGACTGCCACAGTCCCAGCCATCATATCC
>NW_027898240.1:0-1532 GCF_054177405.1 Leptonychotes weddellii | reverse complement strand
GCGCCTGGGTGGCTCAGTTGGTTAAGCGACTGCCTTCGGCTCAGGTCATGATCCTGGAGTCCCGGGATCGAGTCCCGCATCGGGCTCCCTGCTCGGCAGGGAGTCTGCTTCTCCCTCTGACCCTCCCCCCTCTCATGTGCTCTCTCTCATTCTCTCTCTCTCAAATAAATAAATAAAATCTTTAAAAAAAAAAAAAAAAGGACTGCATCTCCCTCAATGTATATAATTGTCTAATCACTATGCTGTACACCTAAAGCTAATAGAATATCAAATGTCAGCTCTATTTCAATTCAAATAAAACATTAAAAAATATATATATAAAGAATATATCTCCCCTAACATGACAAAGAAGAAATCCAAACTCAATTTGCTTCTTTCTGTCTTTCTCTCTAATCTGGGACATAGTCTTCCTGGGCATGAGAGGAAAGCAAGGGAGCTCAGTTTTGTGTGTATAAACCTCAGATGTTCAAGGCCACGTTCTCCTCACATTCTCCTCAGTGTGGGTTCATAAGTTCATTTGGGGCAAAAATAAAAACACTCCTCTGGTGTTAGGCCGTTCAAGGTTTCTCCATGCCCTCCCTCTCCCGGAGGCAGGGTCTAGGTTGTCGGTGCTACCCAGGACCCAGGCATTGAGAGGGAGCACGCCTGTCCGCATCCTTGTGATTTACCCATACCGGGGTCCCCTCAAAGGGCCCTGGTCCCATGTGGCCTCTGAAAACCCTTACAGAGGTTCTGCTGAAACTACCTGCTCTCCAAACACAAGGCTTTATTGGGCCACAGGCTCCCTGAGGCCCAGCCCGCCACTCTTCTCGGGGTGGGGGGGGGGGGGCCCGGGAGCTCTGTGAGACCGCCTCACACCCACCAGCCTATACCCGCGTAAGACGTTTCTCCTGCTCACACAGTGTGCTGGTTGTAGAGGCCTCTGGGGGCTTGTCACTGCCCTGGACCCTACCCGAGCATGGGGACACTGGTCCTCTCTCTCTCTGGGGCTTCTATTAGTACCTCCACATCCACTTTCGGCCTGGGGGATTGGCTTGGAGGAGGGGCGTAGGGCACTTTCCGGGGATCCCCTGGGATCCAAGGTCTCTTTGCTCTCCCTTCATGCTTTCCTCTTCTGGACTAGTGGGTTTAAAAATAGATACATTTAATACTTCTTTTTTAGTTCCCAGAGAGACTGTAGCAGCCATGGTTGACCCACTGCCCTGGATCCCTTGGCCTCCCTCTGAGTTCACCTGCAGTTGCGGATGGACAGAGGCTGGGACCGCAGACAGCGCCCCACAGCGTCCGCCTCTCCCTGCCCGCCTGCCGGTCTCTCCGCCATCGGGGAACTCGCTCCCCCTTCCTGCAGAGCAAGTCAGGAGCGCTAGGGACTTAGTTACAGGAGCAACTTTAGGCATTAAGGAAAGGAACTTGGTGGATAAATGCCTCAGTGAAAAACACCGGATAAGCTCAGTGCAACTATTCTGAGCTATGATCTACACACTTCATTAGGGAATTCCTAGCAGGGTTGAGGTCCCAGTAGTCCACAGTGA
>NW_027898239.1:0-238 GCF_054177405.1 Leptonychotes weddellii | reverse complement strand
GTGCCTACGGGACATTCTCATAACTCACATGTATATTCCTTTTTTTTTTTTTTAAGATTTTATTTATTTATTTGACAGAGAGATATAGTGAGAGAGGGAACACAAGCAGGGGGAGTGAGGGAGGGAGAAGCAGGCTTCCCGCTGAGCAGGAAGCCTGCTGCGGGGATGCGGGGCCGTATATTCCTTTTTTAAAAAAAAATCAATGTTGCAGGGGGCCTGGGAGGCTCTGTGGGTCAAG
>NW_027898238.1:0-238 GCF_054177405.1 Leptonychotes weddellii | reverse complement strand
TTGAAAGCAGTAAGGGAGAAATAATATATTACTTATAGGGGGAAGACAATCTGAATATCAGTGGAAGTATCATTAGAAACCATGAAGATTGAAGGGAGTGACAGAGTACTTTTAAAGTATTAAAAGAAAAGAACTATCAATCCAGGATGCTGTATCCAGTGAAAATATCCTTTGGTACTGAAGAGGAAATCAATTCCTTATGTGGAAGAAAACTAAGAGAACTTGCTGCCAACAGACT
>NW_027898237.1:0-238 GCF_054177405.1 Leptonychotes weddellii | reverse complement strand
TAATACTCTTTGGTTTGTCAGATTGTGTGGCCCAAGAGCAGTGCCACTTGCACTACAACTTGATCCTAGTATAGATCCTTTTCCTGCTTGGGCTCCACTCAAAGCTGGCAAACTTCCATGTTTCCTGCAATACAGGTTGGAGCAGAACCCTTAGCTGTAGAATTTGCTGATTCCAGAACCATAATAGGTTTGTTTTCTGGGTTTTTTTTATTTGTTTTCTTTTCCATTTAAAATGTCC
>NW_027898236.1:0-238 GCF_054177405.1 Leptonychotes weddellii | reverse complement strand
TCACCCTGCACCTTGGGGAAACCCTGGGCCTCAGTTACTGGGGTGCTACATATCTATGACTTACAGAAATGGGGTAAAATATTCATTTTTAAGCAAATGAAAGCATTTATCTTTTCTCTCTCCTTGAGCCCTCAAACTCAAAAGGTCTCAGTAAGTAGTCTTTCTTCCATGGCAATCGTAAGCATTTGCATAAGCTCAACAGGAATCTGTTCTTCTTGTAAGTGGACATCGTGGAAAC
>NW_027898235.1:0-238 GCF_054177405.1 Leptonychotes weddellii | reverse complement strand
GGCGCCTGGGTGGCTCAGTCGTTAAGCGTCTGCCTTCGACTCAGGTCATGATCCCAGGGTCCTGGGATCGAGTCCCACATCAGGCTCCCTGCTCAGCGGGAAGCCTGCTTCTCCCTCTCCCACTCCCCCTGCTTGTGTTCCTGTTCTCGCTGTCTCTCTCTGTCATATAAATAAATAAAATCTTTAAAAAAAAAAAAAAAAGAAAGAAAAGAAGCCAGTGACAAAAGGTCGTATATTG
>NW_027898234.1:0-238 GCF_054177405.1 Leptonychotes weddellii | reverse complement strand
GCATAAATCTTCTGCCCCCAATTCCCTAGTCTGCCATTACTAGTACATGTGGGTGTTAATTTGGTAGCTGTCCCAGATTTCAGAACAACAGAGATGGCTTCCAGCTAAAAATGGTGACTTGACAATAGCCAAACTGTGGAAAGAGCCAAGATGTCCATCGACAGATGAATGGATAAAGAAGATGTGGTATATATATATATACAATGGAATATTATGCAGCCATCAAAAGGAATGAGAT
>NW_027898233.1:0-238 GCF_054177405.1 Leptonychotes weddellii | reverse complement strand
GAGTCCCGGGATCGAGTCCTGCATCGGGCTCCCTGCTCGGCAGGGAGTCTGCTTCTCCCTCTGACCCTCCTCCCTCTCATGCTCTCTGTCTCCCATTCTCTCTCTCAGATAAATAAATAAAATCTTTAACAAAAAAAAACTACTTGAATTAATTCTTTATTCTGAGTGGTTGAGAGTCATTTAGATTCACTTGTTTCCATGTGTTTTAGATGACAGGGTTCACTTCGTTCATCCTTTT
>NW_027898232.1:0-238 GCF_054177405.1 Leptonychotes weddellii | reverse complement strand
CCCATTTATGATTTTTTTTTTTTTAAGATTTATTTATTTGAGAGAGAGAGAGAGCGCGCACACAAGCAGGGGGAGCTGCAGGCAGAGGCAGAGGGAGAAGCAGACTCCCCGTGGAGCAAGGAGCCCGATGCGGGACTCAATCCCAGGACCCTGGGATCATGACCTGAGCCAAAGGCAGATGCTTAACCAGCTGGGCCACCCAGGCACCCAAGCCCCATTTATGATTTGGAAATTATAT
>NW_027898231.1:0-238 GCF_054177405.1 Leptonychotes weddellii | reverse complement strand
TGGATAGGGATCAAACCATTCTGAACACCTACAAACTCAACAGGAGATCGAAGAAAGGAATAGCAACAACTCTCTGAACAGAAAAGCGACCACTTTCTGGAAGGTAGGACGTGCGGAGAAGTGAATCCGAGGCGATATTCGGGAGGATAGACGGCGGGGGAGGGGCCTCCGTCCGCCGCTTCTGGCAAGTGATAGAGCCGCGGAGCACAAAATCGGAACTTTTAAAAGTCTGCTCCGC
>NW_027898230.1:0-238 GCF_054177405.1 Leptonychotes weddellii | reverse complement strand
GCCACGGTCTGCGGAGCTGGCTCTCCCCGGGCACACCTTGGGCTCCCTGGCTCGTTGCCTGCAGACCCGTCAGAGACCAAGCCCTCCGCATGAGGGGAGGCTTTGCTGCTTTAGCCAGGTGTGGCCTGTGTTACTGACCTACTGGACTGTGCCTTCTGGGCTGTTGCCTCGGCTCAATGACAAATCTAAAAACTGCAGTTGGCTCTTCCTAAAGTATCTGAGTGTCACCCCCGGACCT
>NW_027898229.1:0-1532 GCF_054177405.1 Leptonychotes weddellii | reverse complement strand
AGGTATATGGTTGGATTTCCATAAGAAAAATGTTATAAATGTTTGTAATGCTACTGTTCTGTGCTGGCAGTGTAGTCGCTGGCTACTGTATTCTTTTCCATTTCTTCATAATGAGATGGGGGCAAGTTGATAGGTTTTACATACCTCTTGATATCTAATGGCAAACTCGACCAGCCCTACTCCTGCCCCAGGTGGTGCCACCTGCAAGTGGCATATTTGATGAGCTTGCCCACAGAGCAGTCATAACCAGCACCGTTCTTGCACTAGTGAGAGACATTCTCTGATGCTGCTTCTCGCCTGAAGCCACAGAGTTCTCCTCCTGAGGTCAATAAATGCTCAGGCAGATTATAGAGTTGGGCTCATTAAAATCTGGCTGTAGAGCAATGGTGGTACCAGAATATGATGTGTTATTACTTCCATTTTCATTTTCTGAAATGACTGTGGCATTACTCATTGGAGATGCATTAGACCTTTTGGACATGTTTTTATGCAATTAACTTCACAGAAGTATAAATGCCAACAAAATTTCCGAAATATGGTAATGCAAATTTCCAAGTCTGGTTTAATAACACAAAATAACTGCTGCTTACATGTAATAAATAAAGTATGTAGAAATAGGTAAAGACTCAAATGCACTTAATAAACACACTATTTTAAAAAATAGGTAGATAAAAATTGAAAAATTGCTAGCACAAAGCCTTACATAATAGGCATTCATTAAATATTGATCTCCCTGTTTTCTTTCATTTTTAACCCTCTGTATTTAGAAGATGGGTTTGTTAAAGTCCTTTTCATAGCAAAAAGGAAAAAAAAGTGCTTAAGTAAGAAGAGTTAGTCCTTGGATCACCCATTTCATTGTTTATTTTGGGAAAGAAATGTGGTACAACAGAAATATTATTAACCAGACCAATCTAGACTCAAATCCCAGCTAGCTGTGTGGCCTTAGGTAAACTCTTTAATTTTCTGAGGATTGGCTTCTCATTCTTAGAATAGAAAATAATCTGAATATTCAAGGCAGTGGATTGATAACACTGCCTTGCAGAATCATTCTGACAATTTAGGATGAGGCCATTAAATATTCAGTTCATTGCATTTGTATAGTTTTGGTTACAAGCAGCCTTCTACCCATGTAATTTCCTAGGTATCTCTCTCTGGAGGGAGATTTTGTAGTAAGCACATGGGCTTCTGGACCTTCTCGGTCATTTCTCAGTGGAAACCAATGACTCTTATTTACCTAACCATGTTGCTTTACCATAGAAAAAGAATGCGCCATTTTTACAGACATAGGCATGCTGGTTACCAGGGTAGTGGGGCCTCATCCTAAATTATTATACTTTTTTTTTTTTTTTTTAAAGATTTTATTTGACAGAGAGAGAGAGACAGCGAGAGAGGGAACACAAGCAGGGGGAGTGGGAGAGTGAGAAGTAGGCTTCCTGCAGAGTAGGGAGCCTGATGTGGGGCTCGATCCCAGGACCCTGGGATCATGACCTGAGCTGAAGGCAGACGCTTAACGACTGAGCCACCCAGGTGCC
>NW_027898228.1:0-238 GCF_054177405.1 Leptonychotes weddellii | reverse complement strand
TGAGAGGGAGGAGGGTCAGAGGGAGAAGCAGACTCCCCACCGAGCAGGGAGCCCGATGCGGGACCCGATCCCGGGACTCCAGGATCATGACCTGAGCCGAAGGCAGTCGCTTAACCAACTGAGCCACCCAGGCGCCCGAAAGTAGAACATAAATTTAAAAGATTCTGCGTTGGGCAACAGAGCAGCATCCAACCTTGCAATATGCCATTTAGGTGTGGAATTTTTAACTCTCTTGAGT
>NW_027898227.1:0-238 GCF_054177405.1 Leptonychotes weddellii | reverse complement strand
GAGAGAGTTGTTGCTCTTCTTTTCTTCGATCTCCTGTTGAGTTTGTAGGTGTTCAGAATGGTTTGATCCCTATCCAGCTGAATTCCTGAGAGGAGACGAAATCCAGGTCTCCTACTCCTCCGCCATCTTGCTCCGTCCCTAGGCTACTATCTTGACTTTCAAAGTGCCTTCCTCATTAAGCTTAATCATTTCTAGCTTTTCATTTAAGTGAAATAGAGGCATACCTTCATTTATTATG
>NW_027898226.1:0-238 GCF_054177405.1 Leptonychotes weddellii | reverse complement strand
GAGGTTGGGCTCTGTGCTCAGGGGGGGAGTCTGCTTGACATTTTTTTTCTCCCTCTGCTTTCTCTCTCTCAAATAAATAAATAAATCTTAAAAAAAAAATAAAATGTACAGCAAAAATCTTTACTGGTCTAAACTTAGTATCTCAATTGGCTTGTATTCATCTAAATGCATAGCTTATCCTAAATAAGATAGGTCTCTTTTTTTCTTTAGAGATAATTATTTTGTCCTTCTTCTCTTT
>NW_027898225.1:0-238 GCF_054177405.1 Leptonychotes weddellii | reverse complement strand
TCTTTGAAAGTGTTTGACTGCTTGTGTTATTACTTTCATGTATACAAACAGTTAAAGCACTTTCAAAGGTAAGTAAATTTACCCAATTGGTCTCACAGTAAGTAAATACTTTTATTCTTATAATAAAATGCTGTAGAGTCTTGGGCAAGGAACTTATCCTCAATGACACTTTTTCTTTAAACAAAAACTTTTTTTTTTTTATTCTTATGTTAATCCCCATACATTACATCATTAGTTC
>NW_027898224.1:0-238 GCF_054177405.1 Leptonychotes weddellii | reverse complement strand
TTTTTTTTTTTAAAGATTTTATTTATTTATTTGAGAGAGAGAGAATGAGAGACAGAGAGCATGAGAAGGAGGAAGGTCAGAGGGAGAAGCAGACTCCCTGCTGAGCAGGGAGCCCGATGCGGGACTCGATCCCGGGACTCCAGGATCATGACCTGAGCCGAAGGCAGTCGCTTAACCAACTGAGCCACCCAGGCGCCCACGTTCTCTTCTTTCCATAAACTTCCCACAGCCTTCAATC
>NW_027898223.1:0-238 GCF_054177405.1 Leptonychotes weddellii | reverse complement strand
CAAATACGTATTGATCAACTATTCATGTCATTGGTAAGCCTTCCAGTCAAGAGTAGGCTATTAGTAATTAAGTTTAGGGGAGTCAAAGTTATACGCAAATTTTCAGCTGTGTGAGACTTTGACACACCTAACCCCTGTATTGTTCAAGGGTCAACAGTATTCTAAGAATTATCATTTTACTCTATAAAGCAATAAATATCACCAACCTCATTTATTTTTTATGTAGTCTTTAAGGTAT
>NW_027898222.1:0-238 GCF_054177405.1 Leptonychotes weddellii | reverse complement strand
TTTTTTTTTTAAAGATTTTATTTATTTATTTGAGACAGAGAGAATGAGAAAGACAGAGAGCACATGAGAGGGGGGAGGGTCAGAGGGAGAAGCAGGCTCCCTGCCGAGCAGGGAGACCGATGCGGGACTGGATCCAGGGACTCCAGGATCATGACCTGAGCCGAAGGCAGCTGCTTAACCAACTGAGCCACCCAGGCACCCAAAACTTTATATTCTTGTGATTAAGAGAGTCAGAGAG
>NW_027898221.1:0-238 GCF_054177405.1 Leptonychotes weddellii | reverse complement strand
GGGTGGGGGGGGCGCACGCAGGGGTGGGACTGCCCGCCGGGACGGCCAGGACGCGGGCTCGGAGGCATTGCAGCATTGCGTCCGTGCGGTGGGGCTTCTCCTGGGCTGTGACCAGGTTAGATGTGAATAACAGCCTTCGTTTAATTGGTTCCTTGGTTTCTTAGAATGAAGGTGTTCAAGAGTGATGTAACTGTGTATAAAAATGGCGTTTTGAATAATGATTTAGGAGATAAAATTC
>NW_027898220.1:0-238 GCF_054177405.1 Leptonychotes weddellii | reverse complement strand
CTCTGGCCACTTTCCCCGGCGGCCTTCTGCATCTCTTCTGAGAGTCAGAGCAGAAGAGACCATTTCCAACCCTCTGCTCAGAGCAGAGAGATCTCAGTCTGTTCTCCAGTGAGCTCTCCATGCCATACTGTCTTCGTTTCTGTCTGTGCTGCTATAAACTGCAGCGTCCTGGGTTGTGTGCCCCTCCGCAGCCCTCCCAGTCCTGCCTCCAGGTTGGGGCACGTCTCTGCCCTTTGTG
>NW_027898219.1:0-238 GCF_054177405.1 Leptonychotes weddellii | reverse complement strand
GCATTATATGCCAGATCAAGGCGTTATCACAACTTCCTACCATATCAATCCCAGTTCTGCTGCTCCACAGCCTCTGGACTTGGCTTTATCCTCTTAAGTATACTTATTTGTCCCTACTCCTTGGTACCCATCTTGTTCTCATGATCAGGGCTGCTCCCTCATGTCAGATAAGATCCCAAATTCTACCCATTTCATTTCCTAAGTAGTTCTCAGGTTGGTCACCTTCATCCATTCCCAT
>NW_027898218.1:0-1532 GCF_054177405.1 Leptonychotes weddellii | reverse complement strand
TTTCAGAGATAAATTATGAATGTCTATAAACTGTAATATTTTCTGTAAACAGGTAGGATTTTAATCAATTAATTTATCCTGTCTTATTTTTCCATTTGTTATTTCCACTTATTATTGGATAGCTTTAGCATTTTTCCAAAATTTTAATAATTGCATAATATTTTATTATATTAATGCACTATTATTTAATTAACCATACTCTATTGCTGGAGATAATAGATTGGTGTTCATTTTTTACTATTACAAAAACTGTAATAAGCCACTTTGCACTTAAGTTTTTTTCCACATATCTGATTTTTTTCTAGGACAAGAATTTCCTGCTAAAACAGTCTTGAAATATATTACCAAATTTCTTTAGAAAGACTATAATAATTTGCACTCTTACCATCAGGGTGCCTACCTTGCCAGCACTGAGTATTACCATTGTTCAAGATTTTGTTAATGTGACTAGAGGAAGGGCATTCATTGAATGATTTAATGTGCATTTCTTGGATTATTAGCAAAAGTCCATATTCCCAAAGATGCATCCTTTGTCTTATGGCATGTATTCAAGTGTCTTCTTGTCTATCTGTTCCGTAGATCTGTGTCTATCCATGTGCTAATTCTATGCTTTCAAAGAGAAATAATACTTAGTATGCAATTTTCAGTTTTCAAGAATAAGACTATTATTATCCACAATGTCCAATACTGAGACTTTCTCCTGAGGAGATAATCCAAAAATAGAAAATATTTATGTAAATGGATATCCTCTAAAACATTATTTATAGTGCTGATAAAAGTGATGACAGCATGTCCCAATTGTTGAAATGGTTACGAACAATATACTTGTAGAGTGAAATAGTAGATATGAAAATTATGCTTACGGAGGTTGCCAGCCATCAAGTATTCAGTCAAAATATATTGTAATATTGGGGATATTTCAAATATTAATATGAAAAATATCTGCTACACTATGCTAAATTGATAATATTGGGATAAAAAATATTATTTTCTATTAATTAAAAAAGTGAAGAGAAGAAGGTAGTTTACAAAATATTGCCATATTTAACTCTTAATTAGTGGAATTACGGATGCTTTATATGCTCTTTCCTGGAACTTCCATTAGTCCCTGAATTTCATCATTCTATACTACTTGTTCCCTTATAAATCTACTCTAGATTAAGGTGAAGCTATATATTGAAAAATATAATGCTTTTATTATTATTATTAAAAAGTTATTTTAATTACATTGCCTATATCCCAATCTCTGCTTATTAATACTTTTAATATCTCTTAGCTGAAAGAATTAAAAAAAACCACTGAACAGGAGAGGACTCCTATTTTAAACGTTCACTTTTCTGATGCAAAAGTTTTTTTTTTTTATTCTTATGTTAATCCCCATACATTACATCATTAGTTTTTGATGTAGTGTTCCATGATTCATTGTTTGTGCATAACACCCAGTGCTCCATGCAGAATGTGCCCTCCTCAATACCCACCACCAGGCTAACCCATCCTCCCACCCCCCTCCCCTCTAGAACCCTCAGTTTGTT
>NW_027898217.1:0-238 GCF_054177405.1 Leptonychotes weddellii | reverse complement strand
TGATGTTCTAAAACTGGCCTTTCTTTTCTGGCCATCTCTATTTCTTTTGCTTAAAGCTAAAGCATAAATTGGTTGACTGTTCTTCGTTAAATGTTAACTATTTATTATTAACCTAAATAACTTGGGTCTCAGGCTGTGAGAATGAGAATTCGACATCCAGAACAGATAGATTTATAATTAACAGTCAGTGTGTGATGCTAGATCCCAGATAAGGGACGAGGAGGAAGAACATGGTTTG
>NW_027898216.1:0-238 GCF_054177405.1 Leptonychotes weddellii | reverse complement strand
TGATCTTTTGCTTAGACGATCTGTCCATTTCAGTGAGGTGGGTGTTAAAGTCCCCCACTATTATTGTATTGTTGTCGATGTGTTTCTTTGCTTTTGTTATTAATTGCCTTATATAATTGGCTGCTCCCATGTTAGGGGCATAGATATTTACAATTGTTAGATCTTCTTGTTGGATAGACCCTTTAAGTAGGATATAGTGTCCTTCCTCATCTCTTATTACAGTCTTTGGTTTAAAATC
>NW_027898215.1:0-238 GCF_054177405.1 Leptonychotes weddellii | reverse complement strand
GATGAATAATAATAATTACATAATGCATATTGCTCTAAATCAAATCTATTTTTGATACTATGCTTCTCTTGATGCAGTCTAAAATTAACATAGCCATTTTAGTGATGCACACACATATGTACACATACATATGTATATTCATTCATTTAATTCTTAAAACAACTCCATGTGATAAATATAATCATTATTTTCTATTTATTATTTTTTTCTTTTACAAAGATGGAAATTTTTTTTTTTT
>NW_027898214.1:0-238 GCF_054177405.1 Leptonychotes weddellii | reverse complement strand
CGAGAGCTCAGCGTCCCAGGGAGGCGTGCCTTACGTGACGGAGCCGAGGGTAAGTCGGTTAGGACGTTAAAGCAAATCACGTGGAAATGGGGGTGGTATTTATGATCCACTTCTGACTGGAAAACAATACAAAATGAGCACCTAGGTATGACTGCAATTTCTTAAACATATGTATATACAGAGACAACTGGAAAATAAACAAAATAAAAAAACAGCTATACTCAAGTAGTGGGACCAT
>NW_027898213.1:0-238 GCF_054177405.1 Leptonychotes weddellii | reverse complement strand
TTCTTTTCTTCGATCTCCTGTTGAGTTTGTAGGTGTTCCGAATGGTTTGATCCCTATCCAGCTGAATTCCTGAGAGGAGACGAAATCCAGGTCTCCTACTCCTCCGCCATCTTGCTCCACCCACCTTTTCTCTATTTTATAATAGTCACTTCCCTTGTATAAAATATTTTAATTTTTAGGCAGAAAAATCTGCCAACCTTCACTTATGGATCTGGAACTTGACAGCTTTTCTTCTTCT
>NW_027898212.1:0-238 GCF_054177405.1 Leptonychotes weddellii | reverse complement strand
TCAAACAATATTGACATAATCTGATAGCATTATTCCTCTGGTACCCATCCCCACCCACTGTACTCTCTGCAGACCCCCATGGATGGATCGTCAGGATTTGAACCCACGGGGCCTTCTCTGGGCATTGCTGGAGAGTCTCCATCATGTTGCCTCCCCTGCCAGGCAGACACCCCACTCTTCCCATCCCTGGATACTTTCATGGGCTGCTCTCTTTGCTTCGAACACCCATTTTCCCATT
>NW_027898211.1:0-238 GCF_054177405.1 Leptonychotes weddellii | reverse complement strand
TGGGTGGCTCAGTTGGTTAAGCGACTGCCTTCGGCTCAGGTCATGATCCTGGAGTCCCTGGATCGAGTCCCGCATCGGGCTTCCTGCTCGGCAGGGAGTCTGCTTCGTCCTCAGACCCTATCCCCTCTCAGGTGTTCTCTCTCTCTCATTCTCTCTCTCTCAAATAAATAAATAAAATCTTTAAAAAAAAAAAAAAGAACTTTAAATTTTTTGCTATTTCTTTTATATTTTGCCCTTT
>NW_027898210.1:0-238 GCF_054177405.1 Leptonychotes weddellii | reverse complement strand
TGGCCACCATTGTTTAAGCTATAAATTGAAGAAATTGCCTTCCACCTCATCAAAAGGACTCTGGCCATCCTCACACTGCTGTTTGAGAAATACTCTTAAAATGTAAATCATGTCCTATTACTATATTGCACACAGTGATGCATTGCCCATCCCTACTCACCATTTTCCTTGCAAAAAGGTGAAACTTAGATTATCATGCGAGTCTCTCCCTTCTCCAGCCATTTCTCATCACGGACAC
>NW_027898209.1:0-238 GCF_054177405.1 Leptonychotes weddellii | reverse complement strand
GACTTTACCTTTATTCATATATAGGCAATATATAAATGTGTTGTATTACTGCAATCACTGAAATTCTATGTATTTATTTCACTTATTAAAAATGTTCCGGACTCGGGAGCAAGATGGCGGAGGAGTAGGAGACCTGGATTTCGTCTCCTCTCAGGAATTCAGCTGGATAGGGATCAAACCATTCGGAACACCTACAAACCCAACAGGAGATCGAAGAAAGGAATAGCAACAACTCTCT
>NW_027898208.1:0-238 GCF_054177405.1 Leptonychotes weddellii | reverse complement strand
TCTAGTGGTTAGAGTCCAAAGATGCCGTAAACATCCTTCGATGGACAAGACCGCCGTCCTCAATGAAGGATTATCCCGCCTGCAGCATCCAGAGTGCCACGGTTGAGAAACACCAGCTTAGATGTTTCCCTGCTTGAGGAGAATGACCACGATGCCATTCAATTTGAGGGAAAGGAGGGCTATAAATCCAGAGCTTAGGATGAGACATGCCTGTTCTTAGAGAACTGGAATTATGTCT
>NW_027898207.1:0-1532 GCF_054177405.1 Leptonychotes weddellii | reverse complement strand
AGCTCCCCTTCCATGCCTGAACCCCCATATGTAAAATTTTCTCTCAGTTTCCCTCTTTGCCTACATTCATGGCCTAATGTCTATTTAACCGTGCCTGGGTCAAGTCCTAAATTATTTTTCTTCATAATCTTCTGCTTTCTAGTTGTGCATTATGCTCTAGTAACTACAAAATGGAAGTTTACATTTAAATGAAACAAATATGGACACTAAAAAAATGCCTATGGGTAAGTGTATATCTTACTGTAAAACAGTAAATTTTGTGTGAGAAAGGAGTAAGTTCATAGCATCCACACATGTGTCATGTACCAAGTTAATTTTAGAAATCACTTTACTTTCTGCATATAGCTGTCAGTCAACATTTGGCTGATATTTTACTGTCATTTATATTATGAAGACAGTAGGTTTTTATTTTTTCCCAATAAGCAGTAAAAATGCTGAACATGTTTTCAAATTACACGTGCCACTCTCCCTTGCCCTCTTGATGCTCTAGGCCTGCCCCCTTCCTAGACAACCTCTGGTCTATCTCAAGCCAAAGATTTATTTTTTGAGTCCTTCAAGTAGGTTGGCAGTGAACCAGGACCACTCTTCTTGAGTCCCACGAGCAGCAGAGGGCATCGAAGAAGTATTTCAGTTATCTTTATCCTAGAATTTCCACCACCCACACTCTCATCACCAGCCCCCTTAGCAGCCATAGCCTTCATGCTGGGCTCTGAGCTTGGTCTCTGTCCTGTCCGTTAACCCCTCTTTCTTCATACATCCAGGTCTTCTCCCGATAACCAACCAACTAGGAAAGCTAACAACTCTCTCATATTTGAAATACTGGGGAAGACGTCATGCTTCTTGATGTCCACTTTGGTTAATGAAACATATTTAAGGTATTTAGAGAACCAGTAGCAAGACATTTTATTCCATGGGTCTCTAAGAAAGAGTAACATTAGTAAATATAGGTCCCTTTGTCTTCATTCTTTATCAGGATTGTCTAAGTTACGAGTTTTACCAATTATTTCTTAACTTCCTCACTTGGAACAGAGCATGACAGCATGCCCTCAATATTTTATAAAACAAAGTCATGATACCATCATGCTCTTCTGAAAAACGTTATATATGCCATTGCTTAGATACAACGGTAAAATAATTTTGATAATAAAATTGAAAGAAATAATGGGAGCATTAACAAGAGGATATAATTTTACATTTTTAGGAAGAAATATTTATATTCATTTACTTACATAAATGGAATTTGCATTAGACATATTTCTGTTCTATATTTAGAAAAAGGAGGAAAAAAATAAGAACAATATCATGACTATACAGCCCAGTTTGCCTCCTGTATTACTGAAATAGGCTTATTGTCCTGGTGTTATTATTAACAGTGACTGTTTTCAGTTTCAGTTTCAAAAGTGTTCTGGTTTGGATGTAAATTGCATAGCTACCCTCTTATGGGAGATGTGCATAATATTATAAAATGATTATAAAAATGATTTGTTGGTTACTGATTAAACAGAGTGCAGACTCAAAGCAGCTTCCTCAAG
>NW_027898206.1:0-12936 GCF_054177405.1 Leptonychotes weddellii | reverse complement strand
AGACTATGGACTCTGAGAAATAAACTGAGGGTTCTAGAGGGGAGGGAGGTGGGGGGATGGGTTAGCCTGGTGATGGGTATTAAAGGGGGCACATATTGAAAGGAGCACTGGGTGTTATACGCAAACAATGACTCATGGAACACAGCATCAAAAATAAATAAATAAATAGGGGGGAAAAAAAGATTTACTGGGTGCCTACTACGTGCTTGATTTTTCTTTCCTAAATTAATGAATGATACTTCAGGTCACGGGAAATATTTGACTAGCTATGGTCAAACAAAATTTATCAAAAATACTTCATTACCTTAACTAGTTTTTCCTTTATAAAAATAGAAAGTGTATTTTTCTTGCTTTCCATAAACCTACATTTATGTCCTATTAATAAAAGCTGACTCATCAGCAATTTTGCACTCTTAAAACAGCAGTTTCCACCTGCCCACAGTTTACCAACAATAATAGGTGCTAGGCAGTGAGTAAGACTGTAAGCTATCAACATAATATTCACACTCCTAGTTTTCCTTACTTAATAGAATTTCAGTATTATTCTGGGTGCCAACTAGATCTAGCTAAAAATTGCTTCCTGGCTTCCCTTGCAATAAGGAGCGATTTTGTGAGAGGTAGACACATATCTTGTGGGGCTTCAATTGATGTGTGCTAGATTTTGCCTTTCCCCCCTCCACCTCTTTTCAGCCAGGAATACAGATATGATGACTAGAGTTGCTGCAACTACCATAGTGACCTAGGGAATAGAATCTAGTACTAAGTATGGCCAAGAACAAAGAGAGAACCTAGTTTCTGGTGACATTGTGGAGCCACAATGCTCTGATTATTCCCAGACTCCTCTTTGCATGGGGAAACTATATCTCCCAATTTATTTAAGTGCCTCTATTGTAAATCTGTTACTCAGCTAATTATTAACCAATGCAATAATCCCTCTGATTGAGTTTCAACAGTGTGAGTGTCCAACAACAAAAAGCACATACAGATATACCACCTTAGAGAAATCTGAAGGAAGTTGCAAAACTCAACAACAACAAAAATAATTCTCAGAGGTGTAAATTACACTTCCTTTTTTTTCCCTTAAGATTTTATTTACTCAAGAGAGAGTGAGAGCGAGAGCACAGAAAGAAAGGGAGACCTGCTGAGCAGGGAGCCTGATGTGGGACTTGATCGCAGGACCCCAAGATCACCACTTGAGCCGAAGGCAGCCACTTAACCGACTGGGCCACCCAGGTGCCCCCAAACCTCTTCTTTAAAGAAGGACTGCTAGGATTTAACAGCATAAGCAAGACTTGCTGATTTGAAGGAAACATGAAATTGAAATAATAAACAATGACAAAGTGCCAGTCTTCATGGCACTTGTAGAACTTTCTATGGAATGTCACTGGCAACATCAACAGCAGTAGCAGTATTGAAAACATTTATTAGGCATCTGTACAGCTGTAAATTGTGCAGACGTAAGTAGTGTTTGGATGAATCTGACAGCATGATCTCTGCTTCCAAAGGAACATTCATACATGTATGTCACAACATATGATGAGCTTCAAAGACACAATGATTGCCATCAACAAGAAAAATATACTTCTTGGCAACTGCCAGGACACATCATTTCTTTCCATCATTGGCAAGATCTTGGCTGGAATTCTTTTGGATCAGCTACTGTTCAGTAATGGCAACTGTGCACTCCCAGAATAACTGTGGCTTTAAACCACAGGGCAACTGACATAATCTTTTCTCTATGTCAGAAATAAGAAAAATACAGAAAGCGGTCTGAATATTACTAAATTTATTGATGTCTGTAGACCTGAACTATGTGTTACTATGTTAACTTTTTGTGCCTATGCTTTGTAAGGATCTAAGAAGTTGGTGAGACTGTACACGTTAGTTAATTAGCCAAAGGTCATTTAAACAGCTACTATACACCCAGAACTATGCAGATTATAGCTATTTGTATGATTGACTACTTAATGACTATCTTTTCCATTAGAATATAAGCTTCCTATAAAAGGGCCTGAGGCTATCCCATCATCTACTGAATTCCCAGTGCCTAGCAGTGTCTGGCACATATTATTAGATACACAGTAACCATCTGTTGAATGAATAAAGGCACAATTACAAAACACAATACTTACATTTCCCATGGGGAGACAAAACATAAAATAACTGTACCTTATTATCTAGATTAATCTTCATAATTCCCACTGTCTAGGGCAGTGCTGTCCAGTAGAACTTCCTGTAATGATGACAATGCTCTATAACTGCACTGTCCAATATGATAGCCACCAGCCAGATGCGGCAACTGAGCACTTGACATGTGGCTAGTGCAACTACACTACATTACCCTTTACTCATCTTATGCTACATAGTCTCACTTGGTTTTTATTAAAATTTCAATTAGGATTTTGGAGTTTTAAGTAGAGAATGGGGAATCATAACTTACGTTTTTCCATTAATGTGTCCCTTTCCGCCCCACTACCAGTGTCCCCAAAATAGTCACAACTAAAAGAAATCTAGGAAAGATGGCTAACAGGTTGTTTGACTGGGAATTCCACTCCAAAAAGTTGTAAAGAAAGGGTAGAAGAGAGTTTAGCCACTTTTAACTACATGGAGAATTAACAGCATTACAAGTACACAACACTCAAATTTAAGAGCACCAAGTCAAGCATTAATACAAATAAATCCACAGAAATAATATCTCCATATTGTATTAGATAGGCAGACCATATCCCAGCCTCAACAATGCTGGATGGCTAACTGGACTGTCACATTGCAGAATATTCAATGAATTATTCAATATACATTTATTGAGTGCTTGCTGTGTGCCAAAAACACTATTTAAAGCTCTGGGGATATAGCAATGAACAAACTAATAAAATCCCTGTCCTCGTGGAGTCTACATTTTGGTGGACGGATGGAGACAGCCAGCCAACAAAGAAATAAGTAAAATGGCATGTCAGGTGGTACTAAGTTCTAAGGAAAAAAAGAAAGTGGGGAAGAGGGGCAGGGCATACAAGGAAAGGGCTGGCTAGGGAAGACCTTACTGAAAAGATGAAATCTTGAGACACAACTTGGAGGTAAAGACACAAGCCAGCAGATATCTGCAGAAAGAGTTTCAGGCATGGAAACAGCAAGTTCAAGAGACTGCAAATAGGCCAATGTGCCTGGAGCCTAGAGAGCAAGTTTAGGAGTGCAGAAGAAGAGATAAGAAAGTCAGAGAGGCGACCAGATCAAGGAGAGGCTTGGGCACCACTATGCAACTAAAATGTGCTTCTAAGAATAATGAGAAATTTTTGGAGGTTTTTGAATTGACAAGTGATTTGACTTGCATTTTCAAAGGTCTACTCCAGATGCTATATTGAAAAGAGAGTGTTGGTGGGGGGGCAGGGAGGAAAATGAAACAAAACAGACAAAATCCCCTGCACTCAGCTAGCTTACATTCTAATGACCAGAAGCAGGTAGCAGGTACTTCTCAATTTCACAAACAACTTTTCTTTCTTTCTTTTTTTTTTTTAATTCAGTTATTTATATAACTGAATTTTGGAAGGAGATGAGGTAGCACAGAGAAGTTAAGTAACATGATCATGCGTATACAACACCTTATTTGGAAAAAAGGGTCTCTGCAGGTGTGACTAAATTAAGGATCTTGAGATGAAGAGATATTCCTGTATTATTCTGGTGGGACCTAAATGCCATCACATGAATCCTTACAGGTGAGGAACAGAGGGATATTATGGACAGATATACAGAGGAAGACACAAAGTAGAAAACCTTATGAAGACAGAGCAGAGAGGGCTGCAGCCAGCCACAATGCCAACAGCCACTAGAACCTGGAAGAGGCAATGAAATATCTCCCCTAGAGCCTCTGGAAGGAGTGTGGCCCTGCCTACAGTTTGATTTCAGACACCTGGCCTCCAGAACTGTGAGAAATAAATTTCTGTAGTTTCAAGTCACCAAGTTTATGGTAATTTGTTACAGCAGCCCAAGGAACATATCATACTTTATACTGTCTGTTATCTTAATAAATAATTATTCATACATTTATCTTTTATTTAGTGAAAGTCTACTATATGCCAGATTCTGGGGTTTTTCTAAAAGATGTATTTATTTGAGGGAGAGAGAGAGAGAAAGTGAGCACAGGCAAGAGTAGGGGGAGGGGCAGAGGGAAAGAATCTTCAAGCAGACTCCCTGCTGAGCACAGAGCCCAATGTGGGGCTCAGTCACCCTGCCCATGAGATTGTGACCTGAACCGAAACCAAGAGTCTGACGCTAAACCAACTGAGCCACCAGGTGCCCCCAGATTCTGTTCTTAATACCAGGAATAAAAATGTAAACAAAATAAAGTCCCTACCCTCCTGGACTTGTACACAAATGAGGTAATTTTAGAAAATAATAAGCACAGTGAAGAATATAAACAAATGAGATGGAACAGAGAACGACTGGGAAGAGGACTGCTTTAGGCAGTGGAGTCAAGGATGCATTCTCAGAAATCATGCCATTAGAGCTGAGCCTCATGATGATGATGATGCCCATACAAATAATGGGAAGAAGATGCTCCTGACAGAGGGAAGAGAGTAGGGCAAAGATCTAGAGCCAAAAATACCTTGGCATTTTGAAGGAACAGAAAGAAGGCCAATATGGCTGGAGAGTGATGAAAAACAGAGGAAGAGAACAGTAAGAACCTTAGCAAGAAAAGGCACAGGCCAGGCCATGTAGCACATTTATATCAATTATCTACTGCTACAAAAATGCTGTGTTAACAAACACACACAAAAGGTCATGTTTATAACTTAGACTTCTAGAATCAGCTGAGAGTCCGCTAGGCAGCACTACTGACCTCAACTGGACTTGCTTTAATGTCTTATGATTTGAATTGGTATCTATTGATTCAGGAAGTCCTCAGCTGTAGCAACTGGGGCTCTGCTCCATGTGGCACCCTCTCCAGCAGGCTAGCAGGGGAATGTTCTCATGGTGATGGAGAGGTTCAACAGAGAATACCCAGTGTGCAAGATAGGTTCAAGCCTCTGCTTGTGTAATATCTGATAACTTCTCCTTAGTTAAAGCAAATCACCTGACTGAGGCCAAAGTCAAGGAGTGGGCAGGCCATCTTGCCCACAGTGGGAAGACACAGTTACATGGCAGGGATACAGAAAACAATGAACAACTGAAGCCATCAAGGCAAGCTTCCGCAGATATATAGGGCCTTGATAAACTAATGAATGTAAGAAGCAACTGTTTTCTAAATAGGATAATAATATACTACAAATGTTGTAGGAGTTGAGAAAAAAGGTATATGACTATAATACTCAGAGAAAGCTACAAAGAGAAGGGTCTTGATAGTTTTAGATGGGTGGAGGGACAAGATGAGGGAATTTTAAGAGCAGAGAATAACATGAACAAAGTTATGATGGGAGAAAAAAGCACTGTATACACAGAATGAAGACTGGCATGTATACTGATATCAAGATGTTTCCATCTGATTCAATCTCTATCACAAACAGAACAAAATGAAGTAGGACAAACAAATCTCATATGCATCCTACATAATAGAAACCACTTCATTTCAAACTGTTTTGAGAGTCTAGAGTTCTCAATGTGATAATCAGGAATGTCTGAGGACTGAAGACAGCCATGAGAGTACAAACATAAGATTCCAAACATGTGCAACAATGAAGTCTCAATGTAGTATTTACCATAATGGTGAAGAAACCTGAAATTATGAATCAATGTATACAATACAACAATCCTTTTTGGTAACCCAATGTTGAAAGCTATCATCAATTGTTATTTTGGAAGCATGTTATCAAATGACTCCCAAAATGCTAAGAATCAAAACAATATCCAAGAATTTTCTTTGTAAGGCAACTGAAAAATTTGGCCACAAACATAATCTCAAGCATGTTCATATAACTCTGGAGGTTACTTATATCTTGATTCATAGCATTATGGTTTTAAGGCAATTCTCAAGAATTTTCTAAGCTCCAAAAACTCATAATATATGATTCACTAGAACAGGTTCTTCATCCGGCTCTTTAATTATTAATTCTGCTTATACGACACTAATAGCAACATATCATCCAGTAATGAGATTCAGGGAGACAGCCAGTCCACTAGTGTTCATAAACAGAGATGAATTCAAATCTTTATACAATTAAATAAAAAAAAGGAAACCTCATGCAAAGCAGACCCATAATTCAAATAGATATTGTAGCAATATAAATATTTAAATCAATTAGCAGCTGTGACAGTGGAGAAAAGTGTGAGGATACCAATGTTTCTACTCACCTGGTCTCGTATTCACTGGACTAATTCCAGGAGAGCATCACCAACTCTCCCCATATCTTCCACCAACCATCCCACAAACCCACTACACTGAGCATGGTGACAAGATACCCTACCCATGCCCAATGTATGAGCAAAACTGAAAAGCTTTATAGTTTCCACAACCCTCAGCTGGGCCCTATATCCATGAAGAATCTCTAAGCTCTCACTATGAGTCTGCATGCTGGGATCCTTGAATCCCTCCTGAGCCCTCAAATTGAAGACAGACTGAAGTTGATTCTTCCCAGAAAGACTGGAGTCAACCCATCAACTAAATTCAAACATTCAGAAGTGTAACCTCCTAATTTCACTGCTGAATTTTCAGTGGCCTAAATGCCCACCAGAAGCTACTCTTTCCTGACTACTACATAAACACCATACACAGACACACAGAAACACCACCCTTCTAAGAAGTACTGGGACTAATTCTTTTGCCAGCCAAATCCACCTTGCCATATATCCTGCTGTTCTTGTTCTCCTTCCAAATGTGAGCCCTCCTCCAGTCATCTATCTCCCTCACACTGTCATCTCCAAACTAGCTCTGTGCTTCCTCCCCTCTCCCTCTCCAATTTGTACTATACTTTCTGGGTAATAAACACCCTTATAACCTTCTCCATTTCACTGATCTTTTAACCACCACACATACTTAAGTGTTGGGAAAGGGAATGAATGCCCTTTTTATTCCACACTGTCAATAACATGAAAAATCTTCTGTTACTTGAGTCCCATAAATTCAGCAATGCCACTTCTTTCTCTTTGTTATCATCATGATATAATATCTTCCATCTTCAAAGAGAATTATTCCCTTGGTGCGACACCTGTCCACAGCCCAATTTTTCTGCATTCCTCAGCATAAATTGTTGCCATATTTTCTATATTTAACATCTCCACTTATTCTCTTCCTATTCTTTCTTAAATCCTCTCCTAGAAGGTTT
Source organism: Leptonychotes weddellii (assembly GCF_054177405.1). Taxonomy (NCBI): domain Eukaryota; kingdom Metazoa; phylum Chordata; class Mammalia; order Carnivora; family Phocidae; genus Leptonychotes; species Leptonychotes weddellii. The sequence goes on along the minus strand of NW_027898206.1, from coordinate 5,683 downwards.
CAATCTCTACCAACATCATTGAAACTTCAAGGTCACCAGTGACTACCATATGACCAAATCAAAGATGAATTCTCAGTTCTTATCTTACCCAGTAGCATTTGGCACAGCTGATCACTGTGCTTTTCTGCATTTATTAAGATGATCATGTTCTTACTCTTTTCTTCAATTAATATGGTTAAATCTGATTTTTTTTGAAAGGTAAACCACTCCACATTTCTGAAATAAACCTCACCTGGACATGAATTATGATCCTTTCCATATAACTGGTTTCTACTTGAAAATATTTTGTTTAGAATTTTTACATCTATGTTTATGAGAAAGATTGGCCTAATATTTTCACTTCTTATAATATCCTTATCAGGTTTGGTGCCAAGTTTATGCTAGACTCATAATAAGAGTTGGGAAATTAGCAGGATTCAGACAAACAGAACTAAACACATATACATACACACACACACACACACAATTTATTACAGGGATTCTATCTCATGCAATTGTGGAAGCTAATTAGGTAGTCTCCATAAGATTGTAGCATCTCATGCTGGAGTCCACAGGGCAGGCAGTTGGGAAGGAAAGATGGATGTAACATAGGGAAGAACAGGACAGCCTAGAACTCAAAAGCATGAGCTGAAACCAGTGAAAACAGACTGAAACTGTCCTGTAGGAGGGCTACTTCTTTATCACACAACTACACACACACACACACACACACAGAAATGTCCCAGGAGTCAGAAAAACTGAAATCGGATCCAGGGGAAGGTAGAGCATTTGCAGGTCTGACTGTTGCCCGAGCCAACCAGATAAGCCAGCAGGTAAGCAACATCATGTGTAAGCCACAAAATGAATGCTGATGCTTCTGTCCTCTAAGTCTCATACAAAAATGTCTCTTGTGGCCAACTCCAATTAGAAAGATACAAATAAAGGGAAGGAAATTTTGGAAAATGTAATTCAGCCTAGGCAAGGTGATACGTTACAAAGCTACCACAGAAACTATTTCCTCTTTTTCTATTTTCTGATAGAGTTTTTATAAAATTGGTATTATTGTTTGGAAGAATACACCAGAGAGGCCATTTGGGCCTGGAGTTTTCTTTGCAACAAAGGGCTTTAACTTATGTATTCAATTTATTTAATAAATACAGAAATATAGAAATGTTTAGATTTCCTATTTCTTGTGCCAGTCTTATGTCTTTTTTTCCTACTGCATTTGTCTATCTCAGGAGACTATGTCCTTCAGGCTGTCTGTATTGTAAATAAAGTTTTACTGGGACACAGCCTTGCCCAGTTATTAAATATTATGCACAGCTGCTTTCATGCTGCAATGGCAGAGCTGAATGTATGTGACTGTACAGTCCACAAAGCCTAAACTATTTACTATCTGGCCCTTTATAGAAGAAGTTTGCCAATCCCTGATCCGTCTCATCTAAATTTATTGCCAAATGTTGTTCATAATATTCACCTATTATCTTTGTTAATGTCTATACGATCTGTAGTAATGTTCTCTTTTTATGTTCCTGGTATTAGTAACTTGTGTTTTCTGGCTTTCTTAATCGGTCTTGCTACAAGTCACTAAGTTATTACTCTCTTAATGTAAAATTTTTCTATTCTATGATTGTGTTCTATTTTATTAATTCCTGCTCTATTTAGTAACCTCTCCCTTCTATTTTATTTGGGTTTGCTTTGCTGTTTTTTTACTAGTTCCTTAAGATATAAGCTTAGATCATTAATTTTTCCATCTTTTTTATTTTCTAAAATATGCATTTTAGAGCTATATATTTTCCTATAAGCACTGCGTAACTAAACCCTATATTATACCATATTTTTATTATCTTCATTTCTAAATATTTCTGAAAGCAATGTGATTGCTTTCTTCAACCATACATTATTCAAAAGTGTGTTGTTTAATGTCTAAACATATATAGTCTTACCTGTTTTTTCTGTTAATGATTTCTGTTTTAATTCCAGAGTAATAAAAGAATATACACTAGGATTTCATACATGAAATTTGTTGAGACACAGAATATCCAAAGCAGTTTTGAAAATGAACCAAGTTGAGGCATTTATACTCTTGACTTCAATATTACTATAAAACTACAATAATCAAGATAATATGGAACTGCAATAAGAATCAACAATTAGATTAAGGAAAAATTAGAGGGTTCCAAAATAGGTCTGTACTTTTGGTCACTTAGTTTTTTTAAAAAGGCACCAAAGCACCACAATGAGGGAAGGAAAATCTTTTCAACAAATGGTACCTAAACAAATTGTATATCCATATAAAAAAGAGGAACTTATTAAACTCCACCTCATACTCACACCATACACAAAAACTAATTTGAGATGGATCATAATAGACCTAAATGTAAAAACTAAAACCATAAATCTTTTAGAGAAAGTATAGGGGAATATCTTTGAGTCTCGAAGGTAAGCCAAAGTTTCTTAGGACACAGAAAGTAATAATGATAAAAGGAAGAATTGATAAATTAGGCTTTACCAAAATTAAAAACTTCTGTTCATCTAAGCACCCAAGTAAGAAAATGAATAGTCAGGAGATAGAAAAAATACACACACACACACACACGCAGCAAAAGATTGGAATTCAGGATATTTAAAAACTTCTTACAACTCAACAACAACAACAAAAAACTTCTCACAACTCAACAACAACAACAACAAAACAATTATTTTTTTAAATTATACTCTGGAATTAAAACAGTCTGATTTAAACAGACACTTCACAAAAGAAGATATGTGAATAGCTAATAAGCACATGAAATGTGCTCAATATCATTAACATGGAAATGCAAATTAAAACTACAATGAGATATCACTCTTCATCTACCAAAATGACTAGAATTAAGACTGACAACATCAAATGTTGGTGAGGATGTGGAGCAACCAAAGCTCTAATAAATTCTTGATTGAAGCATAAAATGGTAGAATCATTTAAAAAAATAATATGATAATTTCTGGGGCAGCATTTGCCTTCAGCTCAGGTTAGAATTCCAGGGTCCTCCCTGCCCAGCGGGGAGTCTGCTTATCCCTCTCCCTCTGCCCCTCCAGCCCCACTCGTCCACTCTCTCTCAAATAAAATCTTAAAAAAAACTGATAATTTCTTATAAATTCAAACATACATCTGCCCTATGACCCAGCAATTCCATTCCTAGGTATTAATGTAAGAGAAATAAAAAAAGGTCCACAAAAAAACTAGTACAAAAATGTTCATAGAAGGCTTATTTATAACAGGGAAAAAAAAAAAAACAGATACAACACAAAAGTCCATCAAAAGGAGAATGGATAAACCAACTGTGATTTATTCAAACAATGGTAATAAAATGGAAGGAACTACTGTTTCACACATCACAAATGAATGTCAAACATGCTGTGAGTAAAAGAAGCTTTATGCAAAAGACTGCGTAGTGCAAGACTCCAGAACAGGCAAAACTAATTCAGTGTGCAAAGAATCAGAACAAAGATTGCCTCAGAGCAAAAGACTGAGGTGAGGAGTGAAGGCAGTTAACTATGAAGAGGCAAGAGATAACTTTCCGGGTGATGGCAGTGTCTTACCTTGAAAGGAGTTTGGGTTAGGTAGATGTATAGATTTGTCAAAACTCATTTAAACGCACATTTATGAACTGTACATTTTTTTGTACATTTTACCTTAAAAGAAAAACTTGTAAGCAAACACTAAATTCTAGTTAATGATATGCATGTTGAAGTATTTAGTGGAAAGTATGTTGATACATGTACTTTGAGATGGTTAGAAGAATAAGATGATTAAGGGAGAGCCAGAAAGACAGATAATAAAACAGGTGTACTAAACATTAATGGTAGAATCTAGGTAGAGGTATATGGGCTATTCACTGTACAAATTTGAGAAGGAATTTAAGCTTTCTTACATCTTTTGGTACTATAAGTGAGCAATCTTGGCTTTTAGATTCATAAAACTGGCCATTAAGAAATTCAGGATTCTTGGGGCACCTGGGTGGCTCAGTCGTTAAGCGTCTGCCTCAGCTCAGGTCATGATCCCAGGGTCCTGGGATGGAGCCCCGCTTCGGGCTCCCTGCTCGGCGGGAAGCCTGCTTCTCCCTCTCCCACTCCCCCTGCTTGTGTTCCCTCTCTCGCTGTGTCTCTCTCTGTCAAATAAATAAACAAAATCTTTAAAAAAAAAAAAAGTAAAAAAAATTTTTTAAATTTAAAAAAGAAATCAGGATTCTCAGTAAAACAATGACCAATCCCTTTGATTTGCATTGCAGTTACTGACATCACAGGGCAAAGATCTTGTTAATTGGAGGAAGGAAAACTTCGATAAAGCAGTTTTCAAATATATGGGGTTAGTAGTTCTTCAGAAAATGAAGATCACATCTGATATAAACCTTTTGCCTTTCCAAGGTTTTCTGAACCACCCAAGCCCATCTGGCAATAGTTTTTCTTCTTCAAAGTTCCTTTCTACCACTTGGGGACACTTAATTTTCAGTATCAACGGAAAAGAAATCTACTATGCTCCATTGCACATCAGAGTAACCAATATTTTTTTTTTAAGTTATCATTTAAGAAAACTGGAAACTATCTCCATAATTAAATGGTTATGGGAAAACCTCACACTGTTCAGAGGCTATGACAATTTAAGCAAAATAAAGGAAAACATTAACTTTTCTAAAACTGTTAAAATGGCTTGAATTTGGTCCCAATTTTGGATGAAGATCAGCCAAACCAATTCATCTAGTGGAAATTTGAAACAAAATACATAATTATAAATATTTATTACATTTCCAAAATAGCAGCTAAAAAAAAAAGTTACCATTAACAAGGACTTTAGTAGATTAAATAGCACCCCCAAAGCAGGTTCAAACCCTGGGAAACAAACCAAGGCACAGCTAACAACATTAAGAAGCCCTAAGAGCAAAGTCAGAGGATTTCAGAGTCTTTTTTTATAAATACCCTCTCAGAAAACATATGCCTAATAAGATTTAAATAGTCCCCAAAAGAATAAGCAGCTAATTTCCATCTCTAACAAAATATACTTAGAGAAATCAGAATATTAAACAGTACAGTCCAAAAACTTGAAATATACCCCTATAACACAAGAGTTAAAAAGGAAATACTTTAATATGCAATATATATCCATATACATTTTGTGCAAACAGATTCCCTTGCACAGAGAATTTTACACTGAAGTATGAATTGATACATCCAATTCCAGCAATATGGCAGACTGCTTGTGTAGAAACGACCTCTCAGTAAAAAACATCTTAAAATGCTCGACAAAAACATCTTTTATAAAGTATGGCTGCACTGGTGGTAAAATAGGGGACACCATAGGAAGCTAGAAAAGAAAAAATGCAATATTCCACAGGAGTTAAAAAGGGTTAGAGACAGCATTTACTCCGGAGATTCTGTGAATTCCTGGTGGCCTAGCACCTGGTTTTAATGACCCACGTATGCTGGGACAGAAGACAAACCTTAGGACCCAAGTAAAATGAGAGCTCAGATCAGAAAATCCCACATAAAGCTGGGAACCCCCATAAGGAAGTAAACTACAAAAAATCCAGCTAGTAGAAGGAAACAAGCCGGGGCGCCTGGGTGGCTCAGTCGTTAAGCGTCTGCCTTCGGCTCGGGTCATGGTCCCAGGGTCCTGGGATCGAGCCCCGCATCGGGCTCCCTGCTCCGCGGGAAGCCTGCTTCT
>NW_027898205.1:0-238 GCF_054177405.1 Leptonychotes weddellii | reverse complement strand
TTCACTCCAAATTTCGTGAGATCTCATGGACAACTGGCAGCATTTTACTCCAAATCTCATGAGATCTCATGGACCTTGGGCCAGATTTTACTCCGAGCCTCATGAGATCTTATCCAAACCTTGCAGACCTCAATCCAAATCTCGTGAGATCTCATGTTTATTGGGCAAGGTTTCACCCTAAATCACGTGAGATCTCATGCACATCGAGAGAAATTTCACTCCAAATCTCGTGAAATCT
>NW_027898204.1:0-238 GCF_054177405.1 Leptonychotes weddellii | reverse complement strand
GGGGAGATGAAGTGTGGGGGGAAGGTAAAATTCTAGATAGGATGGACAGCGAGAGCTCACTGAGAAAGTACCCAAAGGAAGTGCAGGAACTGGTTGTGTGGTCAAGGCAAGGAGGGGTGTGTTGGGGAGAGATTCAGGAAGAGGACAGAGTTTCAGTCAGTGCAAGGGCTCTGGTGCGGTCGTGGCCCCGGGGTGCTGAAGGAGAAGCAAGGAGGCTGGAGTGGAGCAGCAGTGGGGG
>NW_027898203.1:0-238 GCF_054177405.1 Leptonychotes weddellii | reverse complement strand
TAATAGTTTAAAAAGTACAGCCATCTCTGCAGATGCAGAAAAAAAAAAAAAATCAATGAATGTAGTACCAGGTCATTTAACAAAAAACTCACAGCAAATTAGGAAAAGAGGAAAGCATCTTTTTTCCTGATAAGTGTATCTATGAAACACTTAATGTCACTTCATTGAAAACCTTGCTTTGGGATCCAGAAAAAAAAAAACACACAAGTATACACAATTTCTGTTTAGCAATTTCTGT
>NW_027898202.1:0-238 GCF_054177405.1 Leptonychotes weddellii | reverse complement strand
GGCACACAGATCAAACTTAGACCAATGATACAAGCCCAGTTATTCGGTTTTCTGAGAGCAGATCACAGGCTCTTCAGATCAGCTTGGGAGGGATGTTTTCTTTCCAATTTCCAAAAACAAAATGCAAATTCTCTTCTTGTTTTTGCCCCAGGCCAACTGCCCTAAGGCGGTTCCTAAGTCACTGAGCAAATTTTCGGATACTCAGGGTTTTCCAAAGTCTCCCCTGGCTGTGGAATCT
>NW_027898201.1:0-238 GCF_054177405.1 Leptonychotes weddellii | reverse complement strand
AGTATCTTTCCAAACCAGCTGTGTAGGCATCTTTTGGTATTTTTTTTTTTTTTTACCATGTTCTTATATCCTATGTCTTTTTCTTTCCCTCAAAAGGATATGAGAAGTAAGCTATACATTTTTATATATTGAAATTTTTATTGTGATCTTATACTTGATAGTTTTTATTAATAGAATTACAGTTTAAGATTATTTTCTCTCCGCTTTCACAGCATGAAGTTTTGCTTATTTCAGATTT
>NW_027898200.1:0-238 GCF_054177405.1 Leptonychotes weddellii | reverse complement strand
GCTGAGTTACTAAACCCCCTTTTTTCTGGACACCAGCCGTACTGAGCATGTCTTATGCCATCTTAATGCTGACATCCCCCCATCTGCCCAAATGTCTCGGGAGGGAGATTCTGATTGGCTGCAAAGCTCAGTGATGAAGAGCTCCCATGGAGCCACACGGTGATTCCAGTGACCTCTGACCTGTGCCAACGCCCTGCAGTTTCCCTGGGAGGACGGAAGACGGGCTGCTCTGGGCCGG
>NW_027898199.1:0-238 GCF_054177405.1 Leptonychotes weddellii | reverse complement strand
ACGAGGGTGAGCTCTCCGAGGGTCACTTGCAGGGCCGATGTTGGCTCGGGCTCGAGCACCAGGTCGACGTCGTCCAGGAGCAGCTGCAGGGCACAGCCGGAGGCCAGGACCACCACGGAGGTGAGTGCGCCGGCGGCCGGGGGCCCCCCCAGGCCTTCCAGGCCCGCAGGCTCCTCGGTTCGGCGGCGCTTGGCAGGGCGGGATCCTCCGGACGGCGGTCCCCAGCAGGGCTCAGGGT
>NW_027898198.1:0-238 GCF_054177405.1 Leptonychotes weddellii | reverse complement strand
AGAGAAATTTTGTAAGAAGGCAATATTAACCTAATCATCATGTAAGCACTCTTGGATGAAGGATTCCACAAAACTTTGTTTTATGGTTACTTCTTCTCTTAGATTCTGAATTCATGCGGGGATGGGGGGGTGGGGAGGGAAGGGTTTCCCTTAAAACGCATTAGCTGTGTTTTTAAAGATAGTGTAACTTGCTTTAATTTCCTATGTTACATTAACAAATAAACGCTGTTTTAATATT
>NW_027898197.1:0-238 GCF_054177405.1 Leptonychotes weddellii | reverse complement strand
TCCCGAGGGGCCAGCTGGGCTTCCTTGAAGCTCTTCTCGTTACCTGCCATCGGATTGAGTCACTGGCAGGGATGGCCTCCTTCCTCTGTCTCAGTGACAAGTTCTGCAGAGGGACATGCCGCTGGGCTCAGCTTGGAAGGGGGACCCCTCGGGATTCCATGTCCCATGCCAGGACCACAGACGGGATCCCTCATGCTCCACTGCATCCCTGGAGACCCGCACATCCTGATGGTCTCAT
>NW_027898196.1:0-238 GCF_054177405.1 Leptonychotes weddellii | reverse complement strand
GTGCATAACACCCAGTGCTCCATGCAGAACGTGCCCTCCTCAATACCCACCACCAGGCTAACCCATCCCCCCACCCCCCTCCCCTCTAGAACCCTGTTTGTTTTTCAGAGTCCATCGTCTCTCATGGTTCGTCTACCCCTCCGATTTCCCCTGCTTCATTCTTCCCCTCCCGCTACCTTCTTCTTCTTCTTTTTTTTTTCTTAACATATATTGCATTATTTGTTTCAGAGGTACAGAT
>NW_027898195.1:0-1532 GCF_054177405.1 Leptonychotes weddellii | reverse complement strand
AGGGGGGTGGGGGGATGGGTTAGCCTGTTGATGGGTATTAAGGAGGGCATGTACTGCATGGAACACTGGGTGTTATATGAAAACAATGAAGCGTGGATCACTACATCAAAAACTAATGACTTACGGTGATTAACATAACATAATAAAATAAAATTAAAAAAATAAAAATTAAGTAAAAATTAAAAAGAAAGGATCATTAGGTTCACCAAGGCATAGCAACAATGTTTGCTTCATACCATACATAAGTCAACGTGATAAGAAGGCAAGCACCATTCAAGCTCATCTTGATAAGCTTTTTTTTGTACAAAGAAATAGAACACTTCATTTTTCAATGTTTCAAATCATCATGTATTAAGTAAATGCTAGTTTTACAATTTTTTCAATTTCTTTATATGTTTATAACTGATAGTAAGAGTTTTTAATGTTTTAACAAAAACAGGAAACTTTCTCACTAGACTTTTAACTTTAAACAGTATTCATGCTAATTTAGATTCTGTCACCAAAATTAAGTTAAATGGCTTGCATTATTCTGCATATAATGTTGAGTATAAAGCAAAATATATATTAGCATGCTCATTAAGATTACACTACATTTAAAAACATCACCAACAAAAACATACTAGTATTCCCATAATAATTTATTTAAAAAATTGCCCATTACTTTGGTTATGAAACTACAATACTTTTATAGCTACAAAATAAATGGATAAAATAGAAAAGACAAGAAGCTAAGATGGAAAACATTCAGAGTGAAAATTATTGCTGCACTTTGGAAAACAGAAAACTTTGTGTGCACAGCATTTGATTTTGTAGTTAGGTGAGAAATCCCCAGGGCTGGTTCTCCTTCCTTCTTGAATCTGCTGTCTTTGTGATCAGTGCTTCTCATTCCTGAACTTCTCAGCCTCTTTCCATCTCTTAGGACTAAACAGAAATTTGATTTCTACTGTGTGGCCCACTCTCTGTTGCTTCTTGATTTTCCTACTCAGTGTGTCCCTTGTGTGGGCATATCATTAAGAAATAGGTCCTATGCCTTCCTTTGACTCCTTTTCCAGTCTGGTTTCTCGTCTACCAATATCAGGATTAGACAATATCTTTTTTTTTTTTTTTAAAGATTTATTTATTTGAGAGAGCGAGAATGAGAGAGAGAGAGAGAGTACATGAGAGGGGGGAGGGTTAGAGAGAGAAGCAGGCTCCTCGCCGAGCAGGGAGCCCGATGCGGAACTTGATCCAGGGACTCCAGGATCATGACCTGAGCCGAAGGCAGTCGCTTAACCAACTGAGCCACCCAGGCGCCCAGGATTAGACAATATCTTAACATTGCTGTATCTGGCCGTGTTCATACTTTCTTTTTAAGGCAGCAGATGTGTTTTTTGAAAAAGTTCTTAAATGGAAGAATGTCAGAGTCAGATGAAGAACCAAGTGGAGGAGACTGGAGACCCATCTGATGTGGTTTCAAGAGGGACCCCTGGGGCTTCTGCCAGCAAACCCCAGTGCTCAGAGCACAGTTGCAACGTCCCTGGTTCAACTCACTG
>NW_027898194.1:0-238 GCF_054177405.1 Leptonychotes weddellii | reverse complement strand
TTGTGTTGAGGTGATTTTTTTCCGTCTTGTCATTTTGTGCAGAGGAGAATAGATGAATGAGAGAACAATATGGTAACAGGGTAACAGACCCCAGAAAAATATACACTAAACAGATCAGAAGAGACCTGAAACCGGGGTAAAAGAATGGGAAAGAAAGAAAAAAGAAAAAGAAAAGAAAAAGGAAAAGATAAAAAAAAAAACAGAATATGATCAAATATGATCAGGCTGGTTCATAGTG
>NW_027898193.1:0-238 GCF_054177405.1 Leptonychotes weddellii | reverse complement strand
TCCCACTCCCCCTGCTTGTGTCCCTGCTCTTGCTATCTCTCTCTGTCAAATAAGTAAATAAAATCTTTAAAAAAAAAAAGAAGTGGTTTTCTCAGGACCATTAGTGACCTCAAAGGAAATGTCACTCCAGAATCCAAGTCCAGCCCAGCAGCTTCTGGTTTATTTCTTCCCCTTCTCACTCTCAGTTCACTTTTTGTCCGTGACAGACAAGGGGACACACACACACACACACGTGCAC
>NW_027898192.1:0-238 GCF_054177405.1 Leptonychotes weddellii | reverse complement strand
GTCTGCTTCTCCCTCTGACCCTCTTCCCTCTTGTGCTCTCTGTCTCTCATTCTCTCTCTCGCAAATAAATAAAATCTTAAAAAAAAAAAATTTAAGAGGGCTTTTCCATCCTCTTATATGGTAAGAATCCAGTTCACAGCCCCCTCTCTCCCTCAGCGCTCAGAAATATTGGATCACGTGGCTTTTCTCCATGACCCAGTGGAGGAGAGGGGCTGCATCTGGGTCACCCAGACATTCC
>NW_027898191.1:0-238 GCF_054177405.1 Leptonychotes weddellii | reverse complement strand
CCCCTGGGGTTCGAGCAGCGGGCTGCGTCGTCGGGTGCAGAGCACTAGGTCTGAGGATGCTCCGCTGCTCGTGAGCTGGGCACGGGGTAGGGCTCTCTGTTCTCATCTTCCCCCTCTCCGCAGGTGGGAGCTGGGGGAGCTTTGGAGGAGACAGCATTTAGGTGGAGAGGAAGGGGATTTGGGCCCAGGAGGAGCTAGGGAAGTGGGCGCTCTGGGCACTGGAGGGGCAGTGCCCCCT
>NW_027898190.1:0-238 GCF_054177405.1 Leptonychotes weddellii | reverse complement strand
TGCCTCTGGTGCTTGGGCTCAACTCACTGGGTTTCAAAAGTTTATAATTAACCATATAGGAGTAGCTCCTGTACAATGCAACAATGCAATGCATGCTGTCAATAATCTTAATCGGATCTGTAAGCCTCAAAACACCTTTCTGCATGACTCCATCCAGAACGTGTCTGATACCTGTCTTTTGCCCAACATACGCTGCAAGAATAAACGGGATAACTGCCACCGGAGTGCAAATCCTATT
>NW_027898189.1:0-238 GCF_054177405.1 Leptonychotes weddellii | reverse complement strand
TCCATTGTCTGTCTGTGAATGGACATCTGTGTGTGGTTTTCACACGTGAAGCTCATCATAGCGAAACAGTGGAAGAGAGGTAGGATAGAATATCCCATATCCTGGGAAACCAGGTAGCCCTTCCTCCTCCTGGTTCTGTCGCTCAGGGATGACCACGGTCAGCTCTGGAACAGAGGGAAGGGGGCCTGGGGGTCAGGAAGCAGCAAAGCCAGGAGCCCCCGTCCACACCAGCTCTGCC
>NW_027898188.1:0-238 GCF_054177405.1 Leptonychotes weddellii | reverse complement strand
CATTTTTAGAGTCATATTCTATTCCTTCATAGTAGTTAACCTTATTTTTGGTATATATATGTAAGTTGTTCTCTCTTTAAAATTTTGGGAGGCACTTTCTTCTAACAGACCAAAATATGCCAAAATCTAGTGTGTGGCATTGATCTATGCACCAGCCTGATCATATTTGATCATATTCTGTTTTTTTGTTTGTTTGTTTGTTTTTATCTTTTTCTTTTTTCTTTCTTTCCCTTTATTT
>NW_027898187.1:0-238 GCF_054177405.1 Leptonychotes weddellii | reverse complement strand
TTTGAGAGAGAATGAGTGGGGAGAGGGGCAGAGGCAGAAGGAGAAGCAGGCTCCCCGCTGAGCAAGGAGCCCGATGTGGGACTCGATCCCAGGACCCTGGGATCATGCATGACTTGAGCTAAAGGCAGATGCTTAACTGACTGGGCCACCCAGATGCCCTGGGCTGCCTTTCTTTGTGGTGATACGCTTTCCATAGAGCGTGAACATGCTTTACGTGCCTTTGCACTTGCTATATGCA
>NW_027898186.1:0-238 GCF_054177405.1 Leptonychotes weddellii | reverse complement strand
TGAGACCATATATGAAAAATACTAAGTTAGAATTTGAAGAAAAAAAAAGCAAGTTTAGCTTCCTTTCTCCCCATTCTTTTTAGGTTTGCCTTTGAGTTTAAATATATTTTGTTTTTGTTTTCTCTGAAGGATTGTCCTTTCTTTCTTATTGATTGAAATAAGATCCTCTAAAATACTTCCTGAAACTGTATATACAAAACCTTTTCTATTGGAAAAGCTTCTTTAAAAAGCAATAGTT
>NW_027898185.1:0-238 GCF_054177405.1 Leptonychotes weddellii | reverse complement strand
GGCACACAGATCAAACTTAGACCAATGATACAAGCCCAATTATTCGGTTTTCTGAGAGCAGATCACAGGCTCTTCAGATCAGCTTGGGAGGGATGTTTTCTTTCCAATTTCCAAAAACAAAATGCAAATTCTCTTCTTGTTTTTGCCCCAGGCCAACTGCCCTAAGGCGGTTCCTAAGTCACTGAGCAAATTTTCGGATACTCAGGGTTTTCCAAAGTCTCCCCTGGCTGTGGAATCT
>NW_027898184.1:0-1532 GCF_054177405.1 Leptonychotes weddellii | reverse complement strand
TTCATCCCATTTCGGGGGAAATCAGCTAGAAGACATACATGGTCCCTTCTTTTCTGAGCTATGGCCTGACCATGTGACTGACATCCAGTTAATGGAAGTGAGTGGAAGTCATGGTTTCCTCCTAAACTGGAAACAAGTCAAATGTCCATCAGCAGGGGAGTGGATAAGTAACCAGACACTCACACCGTGAAACATTACTCAGCACGGAGCTAACTGATGATTAATAAATGCAGCGACCTGGACAAATCTCAAAATATTCATTCTGAGTGAAGGAAGCCCACAAAAAAGGTACATACTGTAGTAGTCCATTAACATAAATGCTAGAAAATAAAAACTAATCCATAGTGGCAAAAAGCAGATGAATGGCTGCCCAGGGAGAGGATGTGAAAACATGGCAGGGCAACTTTATAAAGGGGTCTGGGCAAACTTTTGGATCCAATGGCCAGGTGCTATGTCTCAATTATGAAGATGTTTCCATAGGTTTATGCATATGTCAAAATCTACCTCATTGTACACTTTAAAAATGTGTTTATTGTATGTCAGGTATACCCCATTAAAGCTGTTTGAAAAGAGCTATGTGCCAGAGTAAAGGACAGGTTACAATACATCCTTTCTTCTTACCATGCAGTGCTTGTGACCTCAGTGAGAGCCCACACACATCCTGAGAGTCCTTCTTAGGACATGTGTAGATCTCTTGTCTCTGTGTCCTACATTTCTGTTAAATACTTCTACATGTTTTGCTCAAAGTATATTTTAATAGCAAGGAAAAGATGGCATGTGACTTGAAAGTGTTAAAAACAAGTGGGGTCTTCAGAAAGGCCAGGTGCGTGGGCATTGAGGACGTGGAAGAACAATCACACTGATAGAAGTGCCTGCGTCCAAAACCAACTTTGAAGTGTCTTGAAGAAAAACGGAGAGTTGGAGATGAATATGACTCCCGAATCTAAAGTGCAGAATAAGTGCAGGGAAGGATGCGAGCATGGCGGGAAAAACCACTGTGTTGGGGCACGGGTGAAGATTTCTCTGCCCTTCTCCCAGCACAGACTTAGAATCAGGAGCAAACCCGGCTTTCAGTTCCAACTGTGCCCTGTTTTAGCCCTGTGGCCTTAGAAGAATCATTCATCTTTTTGAGCTCCAATTTCCTTATTTGCAAAGGTGGATGAGGACCCCTGTTCTGTGGGATTGCTATGACACTCAGAAGTACTCCGTTTGAAGTGCTACCACATTTATCTTGCTAAAAGTAATCTCTTTTCATGAAAATCTTTAATCAGATAATTCATTCATGTATTATTTTATCCACCGATCTATTTGAGGATCCCCAGCAGCTACTGTGGACCAGGCTAGTTGCGGGGCACACAGGATAGATTAAAACATCCCTGCCTTGGCCTGATATCACATAACCAATTCTAAACTAAGTGTGTACTGAGTGCTATTAGAAGTAATATGTTTTTAAAAATTAGAACATGACTTGGGAAGATGCCAGAAGGATGGAAAGTTCATTTGAGCCTTATGCCTAGTGGAGAGAGAAAGGT
>NW_027898183.1:0-238 GCF_054177405.1 Leptonychotes weddellii | reverse complement strand
TGGAGAGGAGAAAACCATGACTGAGGTGCCTCTTTGACATCCTAAGGATGGAAAACACAAGAGGGGCCCGGGCTGGGGACATCACGGAGGGGCTGATATTTGAAGCCCAGCGTCTGCATGAGACAGAAGAGAAGAGGTGCGTGTCTCAGCTCGGGGGGGCCCTCCCACCATGACAGTGAGCAGCCAGGAACCTGCACGGGGTTCAGAGCAGAGCAGCTAATGGGGCAGAGCCACTAAG
>NW_027898182.1:0-238 GCF_054177405.1 Leptonychotes weddellii | reverse complement strand
TGGGTTGTTGACCTATTTTTATTGATTTTGAGAGGGGTTCTCTGTGCTTCCTGGATTTTGATGCCTGTTTCCTTCCCCAAATTAGGGAAGTTCTCTGCTATAATTTGCTCCAATATACCTTCTGCCCCTCTGTCTCTTTCTTCTTCTCCTGAGATCCCAATTATTCTAATATTGTTTCATATATGGTATCACTTATCTCTTGAATTCTGCCCTCGTGATCCCGTAGTCGTTTATCTCT
>NW_027898181.1:0-238 GCF_054177405.1 Leptonychotes weddellii | reverse complement strand
ACGAGGGTGAGCTCTCCGAGGGTCACTTGCAGGGCCGACGTTGGCTCGGGCTCGAGCACCAGGTCGACGTCGTCCAGGAGCAGCTGCAGGGCACAGCCGGAGGCCAGGACCACCACGGAGGTGAGTGCGCCGGCGGCCGGGGGCCCCCCCAGGCCTTCCAGGCCCGCAGGCTCCTCGGTTCGGCGGCGCTTGGCAGGGCGGGATCCTCCGGACGGCGGTCCCCAGCAGGGCTCAGGGT
>NW_027898180.1:0-238 GCF_054177405.1 Leptonychotes weddellii | reverse complement strand
TCCCGAGGGGCCAGCTGGGCTTCCTTGAAGCTCTTCTTATTACCTGCCATCGGATTGAGTCACTGGCAGGGATGGCCTCCTTCCTCTGTCTCAGTGACAAGTTCTGCAGAGGGACATGCCGCTGGGCTCAGCTTGGAAGGGGGACCCCTCGGGATTCCATGTCCCATGCCAGGACCACAGACGGGATCCCTCATGCTCCACTGCATCCCTGGAGACCCGCACATCCTGATGGTCTCAT
>NW_027898179.1:0-238 GCF_054177405.1 Leptonychotes weddellii | reverse complement strand
TTAAAAAATCAACACTAAATTACCATGGTTGATTTTCCTTCTGTTTTCTTTCTGATGGCAGCAAGACATCCCCCTAAGAATGAAAGTGGGTTACACTGCTCCTATCTGACAAAACTCATCCAGCCCCTGTCACTCCACAAGGTAAGCAGCTCTTTGAATCCAAACACTCCCCATTAATACTCAGTATTAATAATGGTCTATGTCTATGTAAACAAGTGTATTTTCCTTCATGTGTAAT
>NW_027898178.1:0-238 GCF_054177405.1 Leptonychotes weddellii | reverse complement strand
GAGTGCACAGAACTTGTCTGTCTTATTCAAGGCTCTAGCCCCTTTGCATCTCTGCTATGTGGCCATTAGTAGATGCCAAGTAGGTAGTTCTGAATACGTAAATAAAGGCGTGAATGCACTAAAGTGAATCTGCCATATTTCTGTTTGAGCTTTGCTTCTGTTTTCAGCCTGCTGCTGAGGGAAAGAAGCACCCATCCTGTTTCACTAGGTGTCTGCTAGCTTCTGGCTGATTTTCCTT
>NW_027898177.1:0-238 GCF_054177405.1 Leptonychotes weddellii | reverse complement strand
TCCCACTCCCCCTGCTTGTGTCCCTGCTCTTGCTATCTTTCTCTGTCAAATAAGTAAATAAAATCTTTAAAAAAAAAAAGAAGTGGTTTTCTCAGGACCATTAGTGACCTCAAAGGAAATGTCACTCCAGAATCCAAGTCCAGCCCAGCAGCTTCTGGTTTATTTCTTCCCCTTCTCACTCTCAGTTCACTTTTTGTCCGTGACAGACAAGGGGACACACACACACACACACGTGCAC
>NW_027898176.1:0-238 GCF_054177405.1 Leptonychotes weddellii | reverse complement strand
GCTACAAACGGCCAGACTCGAATGCCTGCTGCTCTTGAGCAGAGGCCAGAAGGCCACGTGCTGGAAATGTTGTAGACTGAGCTTCTGCTTGACACATGTTGACACTTGGCTTCCTTCCTGCTTCAGAGGTCTGTGATTTTATGCGACTAAGAACTAGGTGCTGTGGGAGTTAAATGGAGGAAAAGATTACTTTGTAGGACTCGAGGCTCATCCTTGTTGGTGCAATTGCTTCGTAGGG
>NW_027898175.1:0-238 GCF_054177405.1 Leptonychotes weddellii | reverse complement strand
TGTCATACCCATTTTACAGATGAGAAAGGTGAGGCCCCAGGGAAATTTTTGTCAGTGGTCCAGAGTTAGTAAGTAGCAGAGCGTTCATATGTGAAGGCGCCCATTTCCCCCACTTGTGCGAATATTCGGAGAAACATTTCTAATCTTTTGATCACCTGATGGGAGGGAAAAAAGGAAAATCTCACTGTGACTTTTATTTCCATTTTGGTACTGGTAGTGTTGGGTTTTTTTTTTTTCC
>NW_027898174.1:0-238 GCF_054177405.1 Leptonychotes weddellii | reverse complement strand
GAAAGGATGCTAAGGGTGGGTGTGGCTCGGTTCATAACGATTTTGCCCCACAAATGGGGAATACTTTTTTCTATTTCCCAACTCTGATATTGACATATTATGGAAATGTGTTACCACACCAGGCTGACTTACCTTAGAGGAAATATTTGCTCTTTTGTTCATCTTCTTGTTTATTTATTTTGACTCCTGAGTGGGGCAATTCCTTCATTCCTCACCCCTTTGTATGTATGTACCCCAT
>NW_027898173.1:0-1532 GCF_054177405.1 Leptonychotes weddellii | reverse complement strand
TTCATCCCATTTCGGGGGAAATCAGCTAGAAGACATACATGGTCCCTTCTTTTCTGAGCTATGGCCTGACCATGTGACTGACATCCAGTTAATGGAAGTGAGTGGAAGTCATGGTTTCCTCCCAAACTGGAAACAAGTCAAATGTCCATCAGCAGGGGAGTGGATAAGTAACCAGACACTCACACCGTGAAACATTACTCAGCACGGAGCTAACTGATGATTAATAAATGCAGCGACCTGGACAAATCTCAAAATATTCATTCTGAGTGAAGGAAGCCCACAAAAAAGGTACATACTGTAGTAGTCCATTAACATAAATGCTAGAAAATAAAAACTAATCCATAGTGGCAAAAAGCAGACGAATGGCTGCCCAGGGAGAGGATGTGAAAACATGGCAGGGCAACTTTATAAAGGGGTCTGGGCAAACTTTTGGATCCAATGGCCAGGTGCTATGTCTCAATTATGAAGATGTTTCCATAGGTTTATGCATATGTCAAAATCTACCTCATTGTACACTTTAAAAATGTGTTTATTGTATGTCAGGTATACCCCATTAAAGCTGTTTGAAAAGAGCTATGTGCCAGAGTAAAGGACAGGTTACAATACATCCTTTCTTCTTACCATGCAGTGCTTGTGACCTCAGTGAGAGCCCACACACATCCTGAGAGTCCTTCTTAGGACATGTGTAGATCTCTTGTCTCTGTGTCCTACATTTCTGTTAAATACTTCTACATGTTTTGCTCAAAGTATATTTTAATAGCAAGGAAAAGATGGCATGTGACTTGAAAGTGTTAAAAACAAGTGGGGTCTTCAGAAAGGCCAGGTGCGTGGGCGTTGAGGACGTGGAAGAACAATCACACTGATAGAAGTGCCTGCGTCCAAAACCAACTTTGAAGTGTCTTGAAGAAAAACGGAGAGTTGGAGATGAATATGACTCCCGAATCTAAAGTGCAGAATAAGTGCAGGGAAGGATGCGAGCATGGCGGGAAAAACCACTGTGTTGGGGCACGGGTGAAGATTTCTCTGCCCTTCTCCCAGCACAGACTTAGAATCAGGAGCAAACCCGGCTTTCAGTTCCAACTGTGCCCTGTTTTAGCCCTGTGGCCTTAGAAGAATCATTCGTCTTTTTGAGCTTCAATTTCCTTATTTGCAAAGGTGGATGAGGACCCCTGTTCTGTGGGATTGCTATGACACTCAGAAGTACTCCGTTTGAAGTGCTACCACATTTATCTTGCTAAAAGTAATCTCTTTTCATGAAAATCTTTAATCAGATAATTCATTCATGTATTATTTTATCCACCGATCTATTTGAGGATCCCCAGCAGCTACTGTGGACCAGGCTAGTTGCGGGGCACACAGGATAGATTAAAACATCCCTGCCTTGGCCTGATATCATATAACCAATTCTAAACTAAGTGTGTACTGAGTGCTATTGGAAGTAATATGTTTTTAAAAATTAGAACATGACTTGGGAAGATGCCAGAAGGATGGAAAGTTCATTTGAGCCTTATGCCTAGTGGAGAGAGAAAGGT
>NW_027898172.1:0-238 GCF_054177405.1 Leptonychotes weddellii | reverse complement strand
TTTTTTTTTTTACCAAACAAAATGATTTCTATTTTATTTCTCAACCTAGTAAAAAACATCTAGCTTAGGGTTTTTGGTGTAAATCCAATATAACCTAGAAAAAAAAGTATTTTTTTTTATTTTTTAATTATTATTTTTTTATTCTTATGTTAATCCCCATACATTACATCATTAGTTCTAGATGAAGTGTTCCATGATTCATTGTTTGTGCATAACACCCAGTGCTCCATGCAGAACG
>NW_027898171.1:0-238 GCF_054177405.1 Leptonychotes weddellii | reverse complement strand
GCGTGCCTGTGGACATGCGTGTGTGTGCTGTGAGTGCACGCGCGTGTGCACACGTGTGCTTGCTGAACAGCGTGGCCCCAAACAGTCCCCCTCCGTCCCCACCTTCTGTCACCCACTCACCCCTGCACAGACAGTCCTGCCCTCGGAGGCCGCAGGACCATGAGTGTCTCTGCAAAACGCTGGGGAACATCCAAATTTCCGATTTTCCACGTGCCCTTCCCTGGATGTGGGACCTGGT
>NW_027898170.1:0-238 GCF_054177405.1 Leptonychotes weddellii | reverse complement strand
GGACATAACTGCAAATGTGGTGCGAAGAGCAAGAAAACCAGCAGGAGAGCCTGAAGATGGGACCGAATTGCTGCAATCCCATGATATAACCTGAACAGATGAGTTGTTTCTTGTAGATAAAGAAAATGGTTTCTTGAGATGGAATCTATTCCTGGCGAAGATACTGTGAAGATTGTTGAAATGACGGCAAAGAATTTCAGCTATTACACAAACTTAGTTGATAGAGCATCAGCAGGGT
>NW_027898169.1:0-238 GCF_054177405.1 Leptonychotes weddellii | reverse complement strand
GACGGGCCTGTCTGGGTCCTGGGGCCCCAGGCCTTACCGGAATCCGACATCGGGACAGGGTCCTCACCTGCCAAGTCTCCTCGAGTCCGGTGGGAACAGCAGAGCGGGGCTGGCTCGAGGCGACCGGGGTGGGAGACTGCCGAAAATTAGGCAGGGCGCGCCTTCTCCGTTACGATCCCTCCTTCCGTCACCACCTGCCGTTGCCCCAAACCAGTGGCAACAATGGGCCAGTGCGGTT
>NW_027898168.1:0-238 GCF_054177405.1 Leptonychotes weddellii | reverse complement strand
TGCCTCTGGTGCTTGGGCTCAACTCACTGGGTTTCAAAAGTTTATAATTAAGCATATAGGAGTAGCTCCTGTACAATGCAACAATGCAATGCATGCTGTCAATAATCTTAATCGGATCTGTAAGCCTCAAAACACCTTTCTGCATGACTCCATCCAGAACGTGTCTGATACCTGTCTTTTGCCCAACATACGCTGCAAGAATAAACGGGATAACTGCCACCGGAGTGCAAATCCTATT
>NW_027898167.1:0-238 GCF_054177405.1 Leptonychotes weddellii | reverse complement strand
CACTCTAACTCACTTTATAGACCCAGAATATCACTCGTGATAACGGAGGTTACATATTACCTTGCTCTGAAATCAACAGGGAGGGCAGCTTCATAAAGCTGATAATTTAGCACTCCTTTTAACAATTCAAGGTTGCCAAATCAGAGATGTGGAGGTGATCACCTGGGAGTACAGGGGTCTGTTCTTTCCTTCCTGGTCAGAAGGAAGTGCATTTAGTGCTTTGAGCAGACACTTCTTG
>NW_027898166.1:0-238 GCF_054177405.1 Leptonychotes weddellii | reverse complement strand
GTCCAGTAACTTGTAAAATGTAACCAGGTGACTAGACCAACATGCTAGTGTATAACTTTAATAATTTCTAGCAGGAAAATACCTGGAATAGCCATTAACAAATGTGTTCATTGGATTGTAGATTAATTTCTTTGTAAGAAGTAATTTTTTTTAAAGATTTTATATATTTGAGAGAGAATGAGAGCACAAGCGGGGGAGGGTCAGAGGGTGAAGCAGACTCCCTGTTGAGCAGGGAGCC
>NW_027898165.1:0-238 GCF_054177405.1 Leptonychotes weddellii | reverse complement strand
GCTTTGGTAACGATCCTGAAGGTAAACAGCTCGGTTTAACTCAGCTCGCATTTGAAGAGTCACCTCCAGCACCCGAACTAAGGGACACACAATACTTCAAAGCAGTCCCAAACTTCAGCGTGCACCCAAATCACCTGAAGCGGTTTTTAAAGCTCGGATTGCTGGGCCCCACCTCACAGATTCTGATGCCCTGGACCTCTAGCAGGATCGGATTATTTGCATTCCTACACTATCCAGG
>NW_027898164.1:0-238 GCF_054177405.1 Leptonychotes weddellii | reverse complement strand
TGTTGTTTCATCTTATGGTATCACTTATCTCTCGAATTCTGCCCTCATGATCCAGTAGTTGTTTATCTTTTTCTCAGCTTCTTTATTTTCCATCATTTGGTCTTCTATATCACTATATCACTAATTCTCTCTTCTGCCTCATTTATACTAGCAGTTAGAGCCTCCATTTTGATTGCATATGCATTTAGGCATATTTTGTGTATCTAAACTATACCTTGATACAGCTGTTAAAAAAAGA
>NW_027898163.1:0-238 GCF_054177405.1 Leptonychotes weddellii | reverse complement strand
TTTTTTTTTTTAAAGATTTTATTTATTTATTTGAGAGAGAGAATGAGAGAGAGAGAGCACATGAGAGGGGGGAGGGTCAGAGGGAGAAGCAGACCCCCTGCTGAGCAAGGAGCCCGATATGGGACTCGATCCCGGGACTCCAGGATCATGACCTGAGCCGAAGGCAGTCGCTCAACCAACTGAGCCACCCAGGCGCCCTTTTTTTTTTTTTTAAAGATTTTTAGCTTCTCTCCTTTTC
>NW_027898162.1:0-1532 GCF_054177405.1 Leptonychotes weddellii | reverse complement strand
TTTTTCAAGCCCAGAATGATAGGAGAAAACAAGCTATGTGATATGTGGACTTGTGCATGCAGGTGTGAATGTATGTTTAACTGACCTTGGTCTTATGAATTTCCTCTCCAATTTTCATTAGCCTTCTGGTTGGAAAGATCAACACCTTTTAGCCTGAATAATATTCTTAAGAATGAAGTTCAGAGGTTGAGTGTTCATGGGAAACATGTCAATTTAGTTTCATTTTAAGATTTGAACCAAAATATTGATTGTTACCACTTTAATAATCACTCATTATAAAATCTGGTCAGCAATTCATTTTATAAACATTTATTATGTGCCAAGCACTGGGCTTGGCAACAGAAAGATAAGTATGTGGTTCTCACTCTCAAGACATTTATAGCCTAATCCTTTTGATCAAGGAGCTACTTTCTGAAGAAGGGTCTATTATTTAACTATATTGCTGTACAACTCATGTTGGAAGAGAATTTTGCAAAATCTATTGAATTTCACTTCAAAGTAGTACCTAGTAGTACCTAGTAGGTAAATGATATACAAAGGATTAGTTTTTACCTACCAAGGCAACAACTATTTATTGAATCACAACATTGTGCCAGGCACAGTTGTAAACACTTGGGAAAAAGCAGCAAACAAAACAGAGCCCTTACCATGGAGCTTACATTCTAGCAGGGACCAAAGATTAAGAGTTAGCATAAAACTTCACACTTGTTTTCAGAAAAGTAATGAGGCAAGGGTGACCTAGAAATTGAGCTTATTGACTTGATACTGTAACAATTCATCTGGCCTACTTGGTTCTCTTATTGGACCTAGATGACCCAAAGGAAAAAAAGAACTTCTATGAATCTTAGTGTGCACCTTCAGAATACTTGGAAGTGACTTTAAAAATCAAGCAACAAATTGTTTGTTGTAATACTGTTCTTCTAAATTCTGTGTTAAGAAGACTGTGTAAAAGTCATTTTACATTATTCACACAGTGTAGTGATTTTAATTTCCTGATGCTCCTGAGTGATCAAGTTTCTTAGCAATAGTTTCCTGGTGTTTCTCTTGAACCCTGAACTGGCAAAATATACAGGTTCTTAATGTCCACTGAAATTGCTGTATCCTCTCATTGGCCTGCTTTGGTTACTAGTGACACTGTTCACTGAGCATGCTTCTGGGATGCCACCATGGAAGGCATTTGGAAAACATTTATATCCCTCTCTTTCTCATTTTAGATACCTCATTTTTCTGTTTTAAGATTGTAGTGGAATACATTTCCCCTACTTGGTATCTTTCTTGGTATCTATCTTTGTTTCTTTCCTGATTTCTATCTCATGTCCACCTGTATCTACTCTATTTATCTATCTATCTATCTATCTATCTATCTATCTATCTATCTATCATCTATCTATCATCTATCTTTTATCAATCTAAACATAAGCATCTAATCTTTTTTAGCTCACAATCAGATAATTAAAATACATTTCTCCATTGTTACCTCTGTTATAAGAGTTGGAAAAATGAAGTTCTTATGTTTCCAGGCTCCCTCACCA
>NW_027898161.1:0-238 GCF_054177405.1 Leptonychotes weddellii | reverse complement strand
GGCACCTGGGAGGCTGAGTTGGTTAAGCATCCAACTCTCGATTTTGGCTCAGGTCATGATCTCAGGGTTGTGGGATCCAGTCCTGCATTGGGCTTGGCTCAGTGTGAAGTCTGCTGCCCCCCACCTCCCTGCCTTCCCCACTTGCACACGCACACACATGAGCTCTTGTGTGCTCTCTTTCTCTCAAATAAAATCTTAAAGAATGTTTTTTTAAAATTTCAATTCAATTAATATATAG
>NW_027898160.1:0-238 GCF_054177405.1 Leptonychotes weddellii | reverse complement strand
TTGCCAAAAGGTAAATGATTATATGTAATTGGATGAATCTTTTTTTTTTTTAAATTTTTTAAAGATTTTATTTATTTATTTGAGAGCGAGAGAATGAGAGACAGAGAGCATGAGAGGGAGGAGGGTCAGAGGGAGAAGCAGACTCCCTGCCAAGCAGGGAGCCCGATGCGGGACTCGATCCCAGGACTCCAGGATCATGACCTGAGCCGAAGGCAGTCGCTTAACCAACTGAGCCACC
>NW_027898159.1:0-238 GCF_054177405.1 Leptonychotes weddellii | reverse complement strand
CTGAGGGTTCCTGGAGTAGGGGGTGGGGTGGGAGAGAGGGGTTGGCTGGGTGATGGACACTGGGGAGGGTAAGTACTATGGTGAGTGCTGTGAATTGTGTAAGACTAATGAATCACAGACCTGTACCCCTGAAACAAATAATATATTACATGTTAATTTAAAGAAAAGAATCTCCAGCTTATAACCAAAAAGAGAGATGACAGTAAGCATTGGTGAGGTTGTGGGAAATGGGAATCCT
>NW_027898158.1:0-238 GCF_054177405.1 Leptonychotes weddellii | reverse complement strand
TAGGTTTGATGATCACTGTTTAAAATGATCCACAGCTTTAACTGACTCCCAATTGTCTTTTTTTCACATCACAGTGCCAGTGATGTTCAGATATGTCAGTTATTTTAAGTTGTTTTTTTTTTTAATTTTATTATGTTATGTTAGTCACCATACAATACATCATTAGTTTTTGATGTAGTGATCCACAATCCATTGTTTTCGTATAACACCCAGTGCTCCATGCAGTACGTGCCCTCCT
>NW_027898157.1:0-238 GCF_054177405.1 Leptonychotes weddellii | reverse complement strand
CCCAGAGGAGTGCAATGATGCCAAGGGTTCTGGACCAGTTGGGGATGGGCATTTTGTGGCAGCTCATTCTTAAGGCAAGAGCTTCCAAGCATTTTGCCTGATGGATTAGAGAAGCCGAGAGCGGGGGAGGCATCGCTTTTCAAAAGACAGTGGGATATCAGGGTGCATATGGCCCTTTGGCCAGACTGTGGAAAGAGCCGAGATGCCCTTCAACAGATGAATGGATAAAGAAGATGTG
>NW_027898156.1:0-238 GCF_054177405.1 Leptonychotes weddellii | reverse complement strand
GAGAATAAAGCATTAATAACTGGACCATACATTGTAAACACTATGGAATGACTTTAGACTTTGAATTTTGTGGCTTTCATTTTTCATGGAAAACATAGCCCACAACTCCTCTTTCCATGCTGCTTTCTCTGTTTTTGAATGTAGATATTTGAACCCTGAAAATGACAGCTGAGAACCTGACAGTGGGAATGATCTTCCTGGTCCAGATTTTCCCTGGAAACCTGCAGGAGTTCTACCT
>NW_027898155.1:0-238 GCF_054177405.1 Leptonychotes weddellii | reverse complement strand
GTTCTGGGCCACCCCTGTCATCTCTGTGGGGTGCCGGGGCACAGTCTCCCCTCCGCAGGAGCACCCACAGATGGCCCGCGGGTCTGAGCCAGCAACCTAACTCAGGGGTGCAAATCCCAGCCTCCAGGACTGAAGGAAGGCCTTTTGCCCTAAGGCACCAGACACAAGCCTACCTTTTATAAAAAGAGAGACCGATGGGAGATGCTGCCGGTGACGTCCTCCGGGATTCGGGCACAGC
>NW_027898154.1:0-238 GCF_054177405.1 Leptonychotes weddellii | reverse complement strand
TGTCCATCATTAGCTCAAATGCAAATGAATAATAGGGCAGCTTTATGCAATTATAACATGATGTGGTGGTTAAATTTATGGACTTTGCAGTAGGCACCATGATTTGCATCTTTTTAAAAATTTTATTTTATTATGTTATGTTAATCACCATACATTACATCATTAGTTTTTGATGTAGTGTTCCATGATTCATTGTTTGCGTTTAACACCCAGTGCTCAATTCAATATGTGCCCTCTT
>NW_027898153.1:0-238 GCF_054177405.1 Leptonychotes weddellii | reverse complement strand
TTCACTCCAAATTTCGTGAGATCTCATGGACAACTGGCAGCATTTTACTCCAAATCTCATGAGATCTCATGGACCTTGGGCCAGATTTTACTCCGAGCCTCATGAGATCTTATCCAAACCTTGCAGACCTCAATCCAAATCTCGTGAGATCTCATGTTTATTGGGCAAGGTTTCACCCTAAATCACGTGAGATCTCATGGACATCGAGAGAAATTTCACTCCAAATCTCGTGAAATCT
>NW_027898152.1:0-238 GCF_054177405.1 Leptonychotes weddellii | reverse complement strand
TGTGATGTGACCGGTGGAAGGTTCTGGAAAGATCTCTCCGGCTGCTGGGTCTGCCGGCCCGGTGAAGGACACCTGCTGCAAGGCCGAGTGGGCAGTCCAGGTGGGGGCCGTGGACATGGGGAGAGACGGGGGTATGTAAGCGGTGAAACCAGCTGAGCCAGGTGATGGGCTGGACGTAGCTGATGCGGGGGCAGGAGCATCCGGGTTCCTGCATCGGGCCCTGCGTGGGTTAGGGCGC
>NW_027898151.1:0-238 GCF_054177405.1 Leptonychotes weddellii | reverse complement strand
TTTACAGCCAAAGTCAATCTCAGTAAATCACATATATATATATATATATATATATATATATGGGGATAAAGAAGCTATGCCCAGATTTTCTTTGTACTCTCTCTGCCACTCTGCATCCCTGGGACATATTTTCCCACTCATGTTAGTGGTTTCAAAAGTGGATGAATTTAACCCAATAATATTTAATATTTACATCTAAACTCCTATACTTGACCAAAGTACAAGCTCCACAGAGTTG
>NW_027898150.1:0-238 GCF_054177405.1 Leptonychotes weddellii | reverse complement strand
TGGGACTGACACTGGTTTTATTCTATCTATTTTGTCCTTAAAAAAAAAAAATCCTCATTTAAAAGGGAAAGCACAAATCTCTTGGCATATCTTTTTTCATATTGATGGAATAGAAGATTGAATGAATTTTTCAGTTTTCTTGTTTCTTTCCTAGTGATTTTCTCATTATCCTAGTTTCTTCTTTTTTTTTTTTTTTTTTTAAGTTCAGGGTAATATGACAAAGAGGAAATATATTCTA
>NW_027898149.1:0-238 GCF_054177405.1 Leptonychotes weddellii | reverse complement strand
GAAGGCAGGCGCTTAACGACTGAGCCACCCAGGCGCCCCGACTCTCTTAGTAGTCTTAAATGCCTTTTTCATACTTGACTTTACTGATCTAGCTAAAAACTAGAGGATCATTTCCTTGGCCATTTGGGGTTTACGAGATACCCAGGTACTTCTATTTCTATTTCTATTTTGCCCATTTCCATGATTTTCTCCCTGATGGATGGTTGCATGTCCCAGTGGATGTGAACTAAACTGTAGT
>NW_027898148.1:0-238 GCF_054177405.1 Leptonychotes weddellii | reverse complement strand
TAGGCCCAATAGAATCACAAAAGTCTATAAACCAGAAGAGAGAGGTACAAGTGTCAGAGAGAGATGGAAAAGTGCCACCAGCCAAGGAATGCAGATGGCCTCTAGAAGCTAGGAAGATAAAGACATGAATGCTCTACGGGAGACAGAAAGGACACAGCTCTGAGTTCGCCTCGATTTTAGGCCAGGGAGATCCATTCTGACCTCCAGACCTGTAAGATAATTTGTGCTGTTTCAAGCC
>NW_027898147.1:0-238 GCF_054177405.1 Leptonychotes weddellii | reverse complement strand
GCATTATATGCCAGATCAAGGCGTTATCACAACTTTCTGCCATATCAATCCCAGTTCTGCTGCTCCACAGCCTCTGGACTTGGCTTTATCCTCTTAAGTATACTTATTTGTCCCTACTCCTTGGTACCCATCTTGTTCTCATGATCAGGGCTGCTCCCTCATGTCAGATAAGATCCCAAATTCTACCCATTTCATTTCCTAAGTAGTTCTCAGGTTGGTCACCTTCATCCATTCCCAT
>NW_027898146.1:0-238 GCF_054177405.1 Leptonychotes weddellii | reverse complement strand
GGAGCAAGGCCTTAACTGTCTTCGATTCTATGAAGGCTGAGAGAGGCGAGGAAGCTGTGGAAGCAAAGTGTGTGAAGCCAGCAGAGGGTGGTTCATGAGGTTTAAGGGAAGAGTCACCTGTAGCACATGAAAGTGCCAGGGGAAGCAGCCAGCGCCGATGGAGAAGCTGCCGCGAGTCATCCGGAAGGTCTAGCTAAGATCAGCAACGAAGAGGCTGCACTACACAACAGAATTTCAG
>NW_027898145.1:0-238 GCF_054177405.1 Leptonychotes weddellii | reverse complement strand
TGGAAGGGGAAAGGGGAGAGGGTCAGCTGGGGTGGGGCAGGATCGGGGAGGCTCAGGGAGGGCCCTGCTGCCTGACCCTGGGAGCGGTGTCTGCCCACGTCTTGAGCAAGCCTCCCTGAACAGGGGTTCTGACAGCAGGCCCACCAGCCCACGGTCAAGGTAGACGCCCAGAAGCCCAGGCCTGGTGCGGCCGGAACTCGCCCCACATTAGAGATGGAATCAGCCTGTTGAAACACGG
>NW_027898144.1:0-238 GCF_054177405.1 Leptonychotes weddellii | reverse complement strand
GGGAGAGACCTAGGGAAACTGCTTGGATTTCTCCCTCAGAGTCTCCTGTCCTTTCTCTTCTCTCCAGGCCAGGCCCTGCTCTAGGTGCAGAGATGGAGGCACCGGGAGAGGGAGGAGCGGGTCGGGGGGGGTCCCTCTGCCCCTGGAGGAGCCACTGCCCACACTGGCTGAGCCTGCAGACTGACGCTGGTCCGCATGCCGAGTCAAGTGTCTGTGTCCCCAGGAACCTGGGGCGTCT
>NW_027898143.1:0-238 GCF_054177405.1 Leptonychotes weddellii | reverse complement strand
TCAGGAAACCCCTTGAAGGAAAGAGAAGGGACACAGGGAGTTTGGAGTGAAGGGGAGGGAGGGTCTGACTGAAGGAACTCACCATCAGTTGTCCTGCTTCCTTGGCCAGCACACAGCCCTGCAAGAGAACCGTCCATGAGACATGAGCATCCACCTGGAGCCCCGTCCCAAGGGGCCTCCCCGGGGGCTGCTGCTGAGCACGGACCCTGGAGGTCATGCATCTGGGGCTTCTCATTTC
>NW_027898142.1:0-1532 GCF_054177405.1 Leptonychotes weddellii | reverse complement strand
TTCCATTGCATGTTTTTTCCTGCTTTGTCAAAGATTATTTGACCATAGAGTTGAGGGTCCATATCTGGGTTCTCTATTCTGTTCCATTGGTCTGTATGTCTGTTTTTGTGCCAGTACCATGCTGTCTTGGTGATCAATGCTTTGTAATATAGCTTGAAATCGGGCAACGGGATGCCCCCAGCTTTGTTTTTCTTTTTCAACATCTCCTTGGTGATTCAGGGTCTTTTCTGATTCCATACCAATTTTAGGATTGTTTGTTCCAGCACTTTGAAAAGTGTCATTGGAATTTTGATTGGGATGGCACTGAAGGTATAGATTGCTCTGGGTAGCATAGACATTTTAACAATGTTTATTCTTCCAATCCATGAGCATGGAATATTTTTCCATCTTTTTGTGTCATCTTCAATTTCTTTCATGAGCGTTCTGTAGTTTCTAGAGTCTAGATCCTTTACCTCTTTGGTTAGGTTTATTCCGAGGTATCTTATGGTTTTTGGGAGACGCTCCCTGGGGGTCTAGTGGTTAGGATTCGGCTCTCTCTCTTATGGTTTTGGGTGCTATTGTAAATGGAAAAGTTTCTCTAATTTCTCTTTCTACAGTTGCGTTGTTAGTGTATAAGAAAGCAACTGATTTCTGTGCATTGAGTTTGTATCCTCCACATTACTGAATTGCTGTATAAGTTCTAGTAATTTGGGGGTGGAGTCTTTTGGGTTTTTCACATAAAGTATCATGTCCATCTGCATAAAGGGAGAGTTTGACTTCTTCTTTGCCAATTTGAATAACTTTTTTTCTTTTTGTTGTCTGATTGCTGTTGCTAGGACTTCTAGTACTATGTTGAACAATAGTGGTGAGAGTGGGCATCCTTGACGTGTTCCTGATCTTAAGGGAAATGCTCTCAGCTTTTCCCCATTGAGGATGATATTCACTGTGGGTTTTTCATAGATGGATTTTATGAACTTGAGGAATGTTCCCTCTATCCCTATACTCTGAAGAGTTTTAATCAGGAAAGGATGTTGTATTTTGTCAAATGCTTTTTCTGCATCAATTTAGAGGACCATATGGCTCTTCTCCCTCCTCTTATTAATGTGTCCTATTACACTGATTGATTTTCGAATGTTGAACCACCCTTGCATCCCGGGGATAAATCCCTCTTGGTCGTGGTGGATGATCCTTTTAATGTATTGTTGGATCCTATTAGCTAGGATTTTGTTGAGGATTTTGGAATCCATATTCATCAGGGATATCGGTCTGAAATTCTCCTTTTTGATGGGGTCTTTGCCTGGCTTGGGGATTAAGGTAATGCTGCCCTCATAGCATGAGTTTGGAAGTTTTCCTTCTGTTTCTATTTTTTGAAACAGCTTCAGTAGAATAGGTATTATTTCTTCTTTGAATGTTTGATAGAATTCCCCAGGGAGTCCAGCAGGCAATGGACTCTTGTTTTTTGGGAGGTTTTTGATCACTGCTTCAATCTCGTTACTGGTTATTGGCCTATCAGGTTGTCCATTTCTTCCTGTTTCAGTCTTGGCAGCTTATAG
>NW_027898141.1:0-238 GCF_054177405.1 Leptonychotes weddellii | reverse complement strand
GGGCAGATGGGGGTAAAGGACATATCAGTTAGAATGAGATTTAAAAACCGGCACCAACAGTAGCTTAAATAAGATAGAAGTTTATTTTTCTCAAAGTCCACACAGATAGACATTCCGGGACTGATGTCAGCTCAGCAAGTCATCAGGAACCCGGGTTCCTCTTATGGCACTGTTTTTCCATAGGCAGCTTATTGCCGCACGGCCCAGGATGACTGCCACAGTCCCAGCCATCATATCC
>NW_027898140.1:0-238 GCF_054177405.1 Leptonychotes weddellii | reverse complement strand
TGTTGTGCAGGGGGTGGGCTTGCAGGATTGGGGGGTGTCAGCGGGGCTTCCTAGCCCCTGCGCTGTGGGCTCGGAAGGGGAGGCCTGCTGCAGTGGAGTAGGGAAGTGGGCAGAGACAGAGGGTCTCTGAGGCTTGCTTCTCTCTTGACTTGGCAGTGCGTCTGCGCCCCGCACAGCGTCACCTTCGCTCCTCACCTGGTTGTAGTGTTCACTCTTCCACTTTCTCCAGCAGTTGTAC
>NW_027898139.1:0-238 GCF_054177405.1 Leptonychotes weddellii | reverse complement strand
GAAGTTTCTTCCTTTTTAAGGCTGAATAACATTCCATCGTGTGGATAGATCACATTTTGCTTATTCATCTACTGATGGACACTTGAGGGCACGAGCATTCCAGTTTTTCCACATCCTCGCCAACACTCGTTTTCTATTTTTATGGTAGTGGACATCCTAGGGGGTGTGAGGTGATATGTCATTGTAGCTTTGATTTGCATTCCCCTAATGATGAGTGATGTTGAGCAACTTTTCATGT
>NW_027898138.1:0-238 GCF_054177405.1 Leptonychotes weddellii | reverse complement strand
TCTATCACCCAGTCACCCCATCCCTCCCACCCCACCCCACACTCCAGCAACCCTCAGTTTGTTTCCTGCGATTAAGAATTCCTCATATCAGTGAGGTCATATGATACATGTCTTTCTCTGTTTGACTTAAGAAATTCTGGAACTTCTAACTCCAGTGAGACATGAGCTCTGTGCCTCCACGAGTTTTTCTCTTTCTCCAGCCAAGGAAGGGCTTCTGTGCTAAGACTGTGGCTGCCCT
>NW_027898137.1:0-238 GCF_054177405.1 Leptonychotes weddellii | reverse complement strand
TAAATCTTCTACTTTGACAATTATAACAGACTGGTTAGTCTGGGTAAGAGTTAGAATTACACTAATTTAACCCTTCATCTTGTAGAGAGTAAAGAGTACTAAGTTGTGGCAAGATGGCGGAGGAGTAGGAGACCTGGATTTCGTCTCCTCTCAGGAATTCAGCTGGATAGGGATCAAACCATTCTGAACACCTAAAAACCCAACAGGAGATCGAAGAAAGGAATAGCAACAACTCTCT
>NW_027898136.1:0-238 GCF_054177405.1 Leptonychotes weddellii | reverse complement strand
TCCATGTGCCACATTTTGGGACTAGAATGCACAATATGGCTTCTTTTACTCTGATGTCTTGCCTCTCGTTTGGATGGATGGACCAGCTAGGGGCTGGCCTGTCATCTGTCTCTCTTACTCTTTACATAGCCTCTTGATATGTGTATCTTGGGCTTCTTCACAGCATGGAGGTATCAGGGTAGTTGGAATTCTCACGTGGCGACTGCCTACCAGCAAGCATTCCATAAGAGCAAGGTGG
>NW_027898135.1:0-238 GCF_054177405.1 Leptonychotes weddellii | reverse complement strand
TTTGTAAACCCCCTTTCCAGCTCCTTCTCGTTTTGGCGGTCCCATTGTTTTTTTCTGGTGGGGGGCACTGGAATTTTGTAAACTTCTGCTTAATTCACTCATTAGATTTTCTGAATAATAGTTATCTAAATATTGAGAGTGTTGATTTTTTTTCTATCATGTGATTATTAAACAATTTCCACTGTGTGGAAAATGGTGCTATATATATGAATACGTGTGTGTGTGTTTGTGGATGTAT
>NW_027898134.1:0-238 GCF_054177405.1 Leptonychotes weddellii | reverse complement strand
TCCCTGCCGAGCAGGGAGCCCGATGCGGGACTCAATCCAGGGACTCGATCCAGGGACTCGATCCAGGGACTCGATCCAGGGACTCCAGGATCATGACCTGAGCCAAAGGCAGTCGCTTAACCAACTGAGCCACCCAGGCGCCCCTCTATTAACATTTCTTAATGAGGGAATTATCTTGTTTCGAAGGGGGGAGGGGGGGAAAGACCTGCTGAGCTCCTTGGGCTTGGAAGGTGAGACC
>NW_027898133.1:0-238 GCF_054177405.1 Leptonychotes weddellii | reverse complement strand
GAAAGGATGCTAAGGGTGGGTGTGGCTCGGTTCATAACTATTTTGCCCCACAAATGGGGAATACTTTTTTCTATTTCCCAACTCTGATATTGACATATTATGGAAATGTGTTACCACACCAGGCTGACTTACCTTAGAGGAAATATTTGCTCTTTTGTTCATCTTCTTGTTTATTTATTTTGACTCCTGAGTGGGGCAATTCCTTCATTCCTCACCCCTTTGTATGTATGTACCCCAT
>NW_027898132.1:0-238 GCF_054177405.1 Leptonychotes weddellii | reverse complement strand
TGCCAGATACACAATCACATGCATCACTCAAGTTTTTGGTTTTTTTTTTAAAGATTTTATTTATTTATTTGACAGAGAGAGACACAGTGAGAGAGGGAACACAAGCAGGGGGAGTGGGAGAGGGAGAAGCAGGCTCCCTGCAGAGCAGGGAGCCTGATGTGGGACTCGATCCCAGGACCCTGGGATCATGACCTGAGCCGAAGGCAGTCACTTAACCGACTGAGCCACCCAGGCGCCC
>NW_027898131.1:0-1532 GCF_054177405.1 Leptonychotes weddellii | reverse complement strand
TTAAATTCTCATCATAAAGATCACAAAAGGGAAAATACACTTGAGAAAATTCAAAGTAATGAGCTAATCTGTCTTCTATTCTATAGGGCATAGACTCTAAACTAGCCAAAATACTATCAAGATCTAATTCTTTTAAAAGCTGTTTCAGTTTCCGTACATCTCTTTCATGCTTTATCTCGTCTTTCGTTTTTAATACTTTATTTACATTTCTCTCTGGATAGAACTGTATCATCAAATTAAGCGCTTTAGTTAATTCATTTTTCAAGTTTCCCTTCTCAGATTCATCAAAATTCCGTGCAGAAAAACTTAAAGTTCTGTTAGTTCTAATATCAAATGGTAGATCGTCTACAGATGAGATTTTATTATTATTTAACAATATAATTCTGTCCCAACCTAGTAGAGCTACTGCAAAGCCAAGCTCAAACATTACATTCGGGTTTGGCGTTAGTCTTGATTCAACACTATCAGGCATATCATTATTGATTAGCGTTATATCGGCGATGAATATATCTGATTTATTAATTTTATCTAAAATTGTAAGAGTAATATCTGGGCTACCAGGTCTATCCCTCGTAGCCTCATCATTATTTATTTTTAAATTATCCTGTTTATTTTTTATTAATGGTGTAACTTCTGCTAAAGCTCCTCTAATAAATTTTGATTGTCTTGAAATATCAGATTGCCATGAAAAAAAGGTAGTGATAACTTTGGTTTGCATAATAACATCCAAATAAGAGGGACGGTTTCTTTATACTATATTTAGCAAGTTCTTTTATAGATAAGCTATTTTGAAAATAGTCCGTCTATCAAGTTCGATCATCACAATACTTAAGCTTGCTTGCCTTATAACTATTGTAAAGTATGTTGTCTATTATTAAAACAACTATAAAAGTTTTGGAATATTTATGAAAAATCAGAGAACACTTGGCATCATTGGTGGTATGAGCTGGGAGAGTACCCAAGTTTATTATCAGCTAATTAATCGAGGCATCAAAAACGAGCTTAGCGGTTTGCATTCAGCCGATAGTATAATGCATAGCTTGGATTTTGCCCCTATTGCAGAATTGCAAAGTCAAGGAGATTGGGAGGCTTTGGCAGAGGTGCTCATTGATAGCGGACTTCGGTTAAAGCGTGCTGGCGTGGATGGTTTAATGATTGCGACTAATACGATGCACAAGGTTGCCAAGCAAGTTCAAGAGGTTACTGGTTTGCCGCTGATTCATATAGCTGATGCAACGGCTCAAGCTATCGTAAATAAAAACCTTAAAACGGTGGCGTTATTGGGTACTAAATTTACCATGCAACATAAATCGATTTACCAAGAGCTAGCCGAACCGCATTTTTATCAACAACGCCTGATTGATGCAGGGTTAACGGTGTTAGTACCTGATGATGATACGCAAGATAGGATTCACGACATTATTTATAATGAGCTTTGCCAAGGACAAATATTGGATAAATCTCGTGAGTATTATCTTCAAGTAATAAATGAGTTAGCAGAACGAGGGGCGCAAGGGGTAATCTTGGGGTGT
>NW_027898130.1:0-238 GCF_054177405.1 Leptonychotes weddellii | reverse complement strand
GGCACACAGATCAAACTTAGACCAATGATACAAGCCCAATTATTCGGTTTTCTGAGAGCAGATCACAGGCTCTTCAGATCAGCTTGGGAGGGATGTTTTCTTTCCAATTTCCAAAAACAAAATGCAAATTCTCTTCTTGTTTTTGCCCCAGGCCAACTGCCCTAAGGCGGTTCCTAAGTCACTGAGCAAATTTTCGGATTCTCAGGGTTTTCCAAAGTCTCCCCTGGCTGTGGAATCT
>NW_027898129.1:0-238 GCF_054177405.1 Leptonychotes weddellii | reverse complement strand
GTAGAGCTGTTGTTTTTCCCTTTCTGTACTACATTTATTGTAAACGAGACACTATATCAAAAGAAGGGGAATTAAGTCAAATTTAAGCTCCACTTTTTGGAAGAATATAAAAAAAAACAACAACTGGGGATATATGTTAAAAACACTGTATTATTTAAAAAAAAAATATTTGGGGGGATAATCTGAGACTCTGGCAAATAGCCTGCTACTCCTTAAAGTGTTTTACTTATACCAAAGC
>NW_027898128.1:0-238 GCF_054177405.1 Leptonychotes weddellii | reverse complement strand
CTGGTGTGGGCAGCCCTGAGCACCACCCCTCATTCATCATAAAGACGATGCAATATCAAAGCAGGCAACACCAGGCTCTAAGCTCTGTACGTAAAATGAGTTGAAATAGAACATCACCAATCAACCACTTTTTGAGTGGCCACTGAATCTAGGATCCTGCACTTGAAGTCCACAAAAGGGTATTTTCATTCAGCCAGTCATTCAATTATCTACCAAGTACTTGTTGAACACCTCCAGG
>NW_027898127.1:0-238 GCF_054177405.1 Leptonychotes weddellii | reverse complement strand
ATTGTATGGTTCTACTTACACGAAAAACCTATCATAAGCTCATAGAGACAGACAGTTGGTTGAAGATTGCCGGGGCTGGGGTGAAGGGAGAATGGGGAATTATAATGGTTACAAAACTTCCCTTTAGGATGATAGAAAAGTTTTAAATAGATTGTAGTGATGATTGCATGACATTGTGAATGTAATTAATGTGACTGAACTGTGTGTGTTAAAACATTTAAAATGGCACATTTATGAT
>NW_027898126.1:0-238 GCF_054177405.1 Leptonychotes weddellii | reverse complement strand
TTGTGTTGAGGTGATTTTTTTCCGTCTTGTCATTTTGTCCAGAGGAGAATAGATGAATGAGAGAACAATATGGTAACAGGGTAACAGACCCCAGAAAAATATACACTAAACAGATCAGAAGAGACCTGAAACCGGGGTAAAAGAATGGGAAAGAAAGAAAAAAGAAAAAGAAAAGAAAAAGGAAAAGATAAAAAAAAAAACAGAATATGATCAAATATGATCAGGCTGGTTCATAGTG
>NW_027898125.1:0-238 GCF_054177405.1 Leptonychotes weddellii | reverse complement strand
CTCATAGAATAGGAATTCACTTTAGATTCAACTCCCTGTGACTCTCTTAGTAGTCTTAAATGCCTTTTTCATACTTGACTTTACTGATCTAGCTAAAAACTAGAGGATCATTTCCTTGGCCATTTGGGGTTTACGAGATACCCAGGTACTTCTATTTCTATTTCTATTTTGCCCATTTCCATGATTTTCTCCCTGATGGATGGTTGCATGTCCCAGTGGATGTGAACTAAACTGTAGT
>NW_027898124.1:0-238 GCF_054177405.1 Leptonychotes weddellii | reverse complement strand
TGTTCTCTCTGTCTCTAATGAATAAATAAAATCTTAAAAAAAAAGAAAGAAAGAAAGAAATTTCCAGGAGCACCTGGGTGGCTCAGTTGGTTAAGCATCTGACTCTTGATTTCAGTTCAGGTCATGATCTCAGGGTCGTGAGATTGAGCCCTGTGTCAGGCTCCGCACTGAGCATGGAGCCTGCTTGAGGTTCTCTCTCTCCCTCTCCCTGCCCCTCCCCATCACGTCTCTATCTCCA
>NW_027898123.1:0-238 GCF_054177405.1 Leptonychotes weddellii | reverse complement strand
CTGTGAAGGCAGGGGAGGTAGCAGCTCTTACCAGAACACTGGGGAACTTATAAATAGGAGATACTGCCCAGTAAAGAGCCATTAGTGAGGGATGCTTCCACTGCCAAATAACTGCATGGTGGAGGTAGAATATATATGCCTCTAAGGCTCTTACCTTCTGCCTTCTGATCAATCACCTGGCAGTGTGCTCCATTGGTTGCATTCAAAACCAAAAGTCAGAAGACAAAAAAGGACAGGG
>NW_027898122.1:0-238 GCF_054177405.1 Leptonychotes weddellii | reverse complement strand
GAGGGGAGGGGGGTGGGAGGATGGGTTAGCCTGGTGGTTGGTATTGAGGAGGGCACATTCTGCATGGAGCACTGGGTGTTATGCACAAACAATGAATCATGGAACACTTCATCTAAAACTAATGATTTAATGTATGGGGGTTAACATAAGAATAAAAAAAAAAAAAAGAAAGAATGGAGTCTTCCTACATAAGACGAAAGCACATACGGGAGAGAAATAAACAATGGTGCAAAATCTT
>NW_027898121.1:0-238 GCF_054177405.1 Leptonychotes weddellii | reverse complement strand
GAAGTTTCTTCCTTTTTAAGGCTGAATAACATTCCATCATGTGGATAGATCACATTTTGCTTATTCATCTACTGATGGACACTTGAGGGCACGAGCATTCCAGTTTTTCCACATCCTCGCCAACACTCGTTTTCTATTTTTATGGTAGTGGACATCCTAGGGGGTGTGAGGTGATATGTCATTGTAGCTTTGATTTGCATTCCCCTAATGATGAGTGATGTTGAGCAACTTTTCATGT
>NW_027898120.1:0-1532 GCF_054177405.1 Leptonychotes weddellii | reverse complement strand
TGACCTGAGCCGAAGGCAGTCGCTTAACCAACTGAGCCACCCAGGCGCCCCATAAGTGTTTGTTTAAAACAAAAATTGTCATATTATTTTATGATCACACCTTAAATACATCCCACATCATGGGGGCTATTTTAAGAAATCTCAATATACTGGGCGCCTGGGTGGCTCAGTCAGTTAAGCGTCTGCCTTCAGCTCAGATATGATCCCAGAGTCCTGGGATCGAGCCCCACATGGGGCTCCCTGCTCAGCGGGGAGTCTGTTTCTCCATCTGCACCCCCTCCAAGTGCGCACACACTCTCTCTCTCTGTCTGAAATAAATAAAATCTTAAAAAAAAAGAAGAAGCAAAAGAAATCTCAATATACAGAAATTCAAACTTGCCTGGCAGAAAAACGAGAAGATTCGCGTATTGTCCTCTTTATTCTCTACCTGCATCTCCACCTTCAGAGTCCTTCTCCCGGCTCCTGGAGGCTGCTCCCTTCACTCGAAACACCTAGACTCCCTTGCCCTCCAGGGAGAGGCACCAGCGGGAGGAAAGATCACTTCTTCCTGTTTCCCCACGGCCGGCAGTTTCTGGCAGATGCTGTGGTCCTCCGTGGCTACAGCTCCGGCCGGCAGTCCCTGCCCTGCCTCCAGCTCACGCAAGATGCCAGGAACACCATTTCCTCCCCGGGCCCCTTCAGGCCCCTGGGTGGTACCAGCTTCCTGCTGTCCCTGTTCCCATCCCCCCTCGCTGGCTCCGCTGTCCCCACCCACTCCTCCTTGGACAGTACCTTTTTCAAAGCCTCTGTGCTTGAACTATCTTCCAATGGAATTTTGTTTCCTCTAGAGACCCTGACAGATTTAGAAATGAGCTTGTGTGAATGAAAAATATTTACTGCCATCTGTGAGCGCATGGTGCTTTTCCAAGTCACTCCATTTTTGAAATGTCCCCTTAACCACACCACTTCCCACACACGGTCGCGCTGCCAAAGGCAGGGTACAAGGTGAGGCTACAGTCGGGCCCTCGGACTGCTCGTGCAACTCCGAGGAAGGACCTGCGGGAGCCCAGCCCAGCCCCTTCCCGGTCTCCTGATGCTACTCCCGCCCGAGACCTCAAAGTGTAAGTAACCTCTCACATCTGGGCCCGGCAGGACTTTGGGGAATAACACGGAGCCCCCTCATCAGGGACAGAGGAAGGATTCGGGATTGGGCTCTGAGCTCTGGAAGAGTGAAAGAAGCACTGGGAGGGCGCCCGGAGAGGTTAGCACAGAAGGCAGCTGCGTGCAGGCGTGCATGTCGGCGGGCACATGCGTCCTCTCGCTCTTGAGTGTGCGTGGAGGGGTGTGCACCTGCCTCTCCAGGACCCCACACCCACCCTCGTGCTCCCAGTAAACAGACCTATGGCTGGGATATGGATGCCACCCCCTTGAACGTGGTGTCCTTGCACAGTTGACAACCCAAATACCCGGGCAGACTCTGGCCCTATGGACACATGTCCCCATTTTATGGGGGGAAGAAGCGAAGGCTCAAAGGGGTTAAGCGTCTTGCCTAA
>NW_027898119.1:0-238 GCF_054177405.1 Leptonychotes weddellii | reverse complement strand
TCTTTAAAAAAAAAAAAAAAAGACTTTCATGTCGTTACGGATTTTGATGAAAACCTGCAATGCTTTTTAAAAACAATATTTTAATCCAGTTTTGTATACCCATATTACTGAGCTATTGGTGGGTCTGCCATTTTAGGGAAGGAAAACCTCTCTTTTTCAAGAATAGCATCCTCTGCCATTCAGATCACTTACCATAAGGTGTCTTTTCCTTTTGGCATCCCGCAAAGGAAGACGACAT
>NW_027898118.1:0-238 GCF_054177405.1 Leptonychotes weddellii | reverse complement strand
TCCCCCATGTCTATACCCAGCCACCCCATCCCTCCCACCACCTACCACTCCAGCAACCCTCAGTTTATTTCCTGAGATTAAGAATTCCTCACATCAGTGAGATCATATGATACATGTCTTTCTCTGATTGACTTATTTCGCTTAGCATAATACCCTCTAGTTCCATCCATGTCATTGCAAATGGCAAGATTTCGGGGTTTTTTGATGGCTGTATAATATTCCATTGTGTATATATATA
>NW_027898117.1:0-238 GCF_054177405.1 Leptonychotes weddellii | reverse complement strand
TTTTTCCAGATTATTTTCGTTCTTTACGTCCCTGAGAGTCCATAATAATTTTAGGATAAATTTTTCTATTTCTGCAAAAAAGCATCAATGGAATTTTGATAGGGATTTCATCAATCTATAGTTCACTTTGGGTAGTATTGACATCTTAGCAATATTAAGTCTTCCAAACCTGATTTTTATGTACTGATTTCATATCCTACCACTTTGCTGAATTAGTTTATTAGTTCTAACAGGTTTT
>NW_027898116.1:0-238 GCF_054177405.1 Leptonychotes weddellii | reverse complement strand
TTCCATCATTTCCTCTCTTGAAGCCCCAGATTCCTAATTTGTCAAATGAGTGGCTTCTGGCTAGAAGAGCTCCCAGGTTGCTCCCCACACTTACATTCTCTTTAAAGGCTGTTTCTATCGAAAGCCCAAGTATTATTGTAATAAGCTCTGTGCACACCACCCAGGCCCCCGGATGTGGGCCTTAGCCCTCCAGCTCGTGGGAGCACCGCCTGCACTAGCCCCGAGCTGTCACGGCGGC
>NW_027898115.1:0-238 GCF_054177405.1 Leptonychotes weddellii | reverse complement strand
TAATACAGACATAGAAGGCCATTACATAATGATGAAGAGGTCAATCCAACATGATGATATAACATTTATAAATGTTTATACACCTGACATAAGAGCACTAAAATATATAAAACAAATATTAAAAAGATCTAAAGGGAGAAGTTGATACCAATACAATAATAGGGACTTCAATACCCTACTTGCAACATTATAAAAATAACCTAGACAGAGAATCAATAAAGAAATATTGGATTAAATT
>NW_027898114.1:0-238 GCF_054177405.1 Leptonychotes weddellii | reverse complement strand
CAATTTAAGCCCAGAAAGAGAGAGACATGTATCAAAAAGAAAAAAAATGTGTGTGACTCTGGGAACTTGTGTTAATAGAAATCAAATAATAAAACAAGAAGGAACTCCCAAAAGTTGGAGCCAACAATAATGAGGAATAATGGATGTAGAACTACTCCTACAGGGGATCACCAGAGCCTACTGGAGGAATATTTCTATCCCCACTGTAGTAGAATCTGACATTTGCCCAGCAGGATTT
>NW_027898113.1:0-238 GCF_054177405.1 Leptonychotes weddellii | reverse complement strand
GCTTGCAGTTCGGAAGCTTCAGCAAGTTCAGTGGCCGTGAGCTGGGTGACTTCTGAAGACTGTGCTACATTTGATGCAGTATCGTTAATAGCCTGTACCAGTTGACGCAACTGATCGATAGCATTATTAACTGAATCCGCAATGGCACCGGTAATGTCTTCGGTTACCGTTGTATTAACTGTCAAATCACCATCTGCAACATATTCTAATTCATCAAGTAGTCTTAAAATAGCAGCTT
>NW_027898112.1:0-238 GCF_054177405.1 Leptonychotes weddellii | reverse complement strand
TATTCACAAATACGATTTTTACGGACCAGAGAAAAGAAGTTAAAGAGCAAACAGAATGTCGTTGGAAAAATCTCAGAAGAAACGAGTAAATTCCAGTTGACTGTCCTTTAAAATAAAGTCATGAGTAAATATCCTAAAGTCCTGACACAACTTTTAACAAGAATAAATGAAGTTTTGGTTTTCTGAGATTTATGATGTCGCAAGTACTAGGGAAAAATTCACTGTAACATATTAACAG
>NW_027898111.1:0-238 GCF_054177405.1 Leptonychotes weddellii | reverse complement strand
TGAGGAGGGCTGGCCTGATTCCAGGCAGAGCAGGTGGCTCGGAAGAGACAAGTCACCAGAATTACTCAGAAGTGGCACGGAAGCTGAATTGCCCAACGCTGGAGGTTCAATGGGGAAGGTCTCTCTGGTGACCTCAGCCACAAGTGTGTTTTCCACAGCAGGACTGAGTTTAACCAGGGACCGAGTGGCACGCTATGGCGTGCGCTGTGGGGACCAGGCTAGCTGGGCCCTGGTTCTG
>NW_027898110.1:0-238 GCF_054177405.1 Leptonychotes weddellii | reverse complement strand
CTGTGTCCATTTTTTTTAAAGAAATAAATTTTCTTGAGATATAATTTATGTATAATAAAATTCTCCAGTTTTAATTGTATAAATCCCTCGAGACCTGACAAATGACTATGGTTGTGTAGCCACCGTACCAACACGATACGGAACATTTTCAATACCCTCACATCCCTTCACTGTCATTCCCCGCCCTCTGCCCCTGGCCTCTGGCAGCCACTGAGCTGATTTCTGGATCTCTAGTTAT
>NW_027898109.1:0-1532 GCF_054177405.1 Leptonychotes weddellii | reverse complement strand
TGCACACGGCCCCTCCCTGTGGTCCGTAACTCGCTGGGGATTCATGGACATTCTGTCCACCTGCTCTGCCCATCCAGACCACCCTTCCGAGCCCCTGGGCCCCAAGTTGTCCTTGGGACACCCCGGGCTCAGTTCTGTCCCTGTGGCGGTTCACCAGTGTGGGCAGCATCCTGGTCTTGTCCCCTCCACCAGGCAGCATCTCGCTGGGCGGGGGCACTGTGAGGGGCCCCTTGCCCCCCGTCTTACCTGTGGGAGGAAAAGATGCAGCAGGGTCTTTACAGGCTGGGACCTGGAGCTGAGCTTGTTCCGGGGAGGGGTGGGGTTGCTGCAGAAGTTATTTTGTGCACAGGGAAACTCAGCACCTCCCAGGTGGAGACACAGGTCTGGGGCTCTGGGGAGGGACTCCTGGCCGTCAGCAGCTGAGCAGTGGTGGGCAGCCAGCCCTGGGACCCTCAGGAGCCAGGCTTGAGGGCCCCGGGTCCGGGCTGGGTTTTGCTCTGGGTCCGTCACTGTGGTTTTAGCTTACGTAAATACACAGTGGGAAGTTCCTGTCAAAAAGCCTGACAGATGGGGGAAGGACCCATTCATGGTGGAGACCCCGGTCCTTGCACCCCACTGAGCCTGTCTGCACAGGTATCCCATGCACTTGCCCCACAGTTTTGGCCAGCTGTGGGAGGGTCTGTCTGGCCCCCCCAGCCCTGTCTCCTCAGCGAGTAGGTGAGGTCCCACTGCAGTGGTAGATAGATGCGAAGCCTCCATGGGCAGGACACAGGGGGTTTTGGGGCTGCTCCGGGTCCTTTGGGGGTTCCTGGTGGATCTGGGCTATGGTGCAGCTCTGGGGGGGGTCATGTTGTCTCCTTCGGGCAGTCTTTCCCAGACTCGCGGTGTGTGCCCAGATATGCGAAGAACTGGTCTGGGGGAGGGCGTGCACTTCCGGAAACCCCCGGATTTGCAGTGTTGATGGAGGGTCCCAGGGCTCTCCAGGTGAGGACAGGTTTTGAGCAGCCTTAGGAGATCTCTGAGCACTGGGATGGATGGTCCAATCAGACTGGTGATCAACTCCTTATTTTCTCTTTCTTCTAATAAAATGATGAATGAAAGAGGACAGATCACAACCAACACCAAAGAAATACAAACAATTATAAGAACATATTATGAGCAACTCTATACCAGCAAATTAGATAATCTGGAAGAAATGGATGCATTCCTAGAGATATATCAACTACCAAAACTGAACCAGGAAGAAATAGAAAACCTGAACAGACCTGTAACCACTAAGGAAATTGAAGCAGTCATCAAAAATCTCCAAACAAACCAAAGCCCAGAGCCAGATGGCTTCCCAGGGGAATTCTACCAAACATTTCAAGAAGAATTAATACCTATTCTTCTGAGACTGTTCCAAAAAATAGAAATGGAAGGAAAACTTCCAAACTCATTTTATGAGGCCACCATTACCCTGATCCCAAAACCAGACAAAGACCCCATCAAAAAGGCGAATTACAGACCAATACCCTTGATGAACATGGATGCAA
>NW_027898108.1:0-238 GCF_054177405.1 Leptonychotes weddellii | reverse complement strand
CAAATACGTATTGATCAACTATTCATGTCATTGGTAAGGCTTCCAGTCAAGAGTAGGCTATTAGTAATTAAGTTTAGGGGAGTCAAAGTTATACGCAAATTTTCAGCTGTGTGAGACTTTGACACACCTAACCCCTGTATTGTTCAAGGGTCAACAGTATTCTAAGAATTATCATTTTACTCTATAAAGCAATAAATATCACCAACCTCATTTATTTTTTATGTAGTCTTTAAGGTAT
>NW_027898107.1:0-238 GCF_054177405.1 Leptonychotes weddellii | reverse complement strand
CTCTCGCTGTGTCTCTCTC
Source organism: Leptonychotes weddellii (assembly GCF_054177405.1). Classification (NCBI taxonomy): domain Eukaryota; kingdom Metazoa; phylum Chordata; class Mammalia; order Carnivora; family Phocidae; genus Leptonychotes; species Leptonychotes weddellii. Next base: position 219 of record NW_027898107.1, on the reverse strand, counting down.
TGTCAAATAAATAAATAAAATCTTTAAAAAAAAATAATAAGATTGATAAACCCCTGGCCAGACTTATCCAAAAGAAAAATGACCCAAGTAAATAAAATCATGAATGAAAGAGGAGAGATCACAACCAACACCAAAGAAATAAACAATTATAAGAACATATTAGAAGCAACTATATGCCAGCAAATTAGATAATCTGGAAGAAATGGATGCATTCCTAGG
>NW_027898106.1:0-238 GCF_054177405.1 Leptonychotes weddellii | reverse complement strand
GATTTCACTCCAAATTTCGTGAGATCTCATGGACAACTGGCATTTTACTCCAAATCTCATGAGATCTCATGGACCTTGGGCCAGATTTTACTCCGAGCCTCATGAGATCTTATCCAAACCTTGCAGACCTCAATCCAAATCTCGTGAGATCTCATGTTTATTGGGCAAGGTTTCACCCTAAATCACGTGAGATCTCATGGACATCGAGAGAAATTTCACTCCAAATCTCGTGAAATCT
>NW_027898105.1:0-238 GCF_054177405.1 Leptonychotes weddellii | reverse complement strand
CCCAGAGGAGTGCAATGATGCCAAGGGTTCTGGACCAGCTGGGGATGGGCATTTTGTGGCAGCTCATTCTTAAGGCAAGAGCTTCCAAGCATTTTGCCTGATGGATTAGAGAAGCCGAGAGCGGGGGAGGCATCGCTTTTCAAAAGACAGTGGGATATCAGGGTGCATATGGCCCTTTGGCCAGACTGTGGAAAGAGCCGAGATGCCCTTCAACAGATGAATGGATAAAGAAGATGTG
>NW_027898104.1:0-238 GCF_054177405.1 Leptonychotes weddellii | reverse complement strand
TTTGAAATAATTAATAAGATTGATAAACCACTGGCTAGACCTATCCAAAAGAAAAGAGAAAGGACCCAAATTAATAAAATTATGAATGAAAAAGGAGAAATCATGACTAACACCAAGGAAATAGAAACAATTATTAGAAATTATTATCAACAACTATATGCCAATAAACTGAGCAATGTGGAAGAAATGGATGCCTTCCGGGAAACCTATAAACTGCCAAGACTGAAACAGGAAGAAA
>NW_027898103.1:0-238 GCF_054177405.1 Leptonychotes weddellii | reverse complement strand
TGTGATGTGACCGGTGGAAGGTTCTGGAAAGATCTCTCTGGCTGCTGGGTCTGCCGGCCCGGTGAAGGACACCTGCTGCAAGGCCGAGTGGGCAGTCCAGGTGGGGGCCGTGGACATGGGGAGAGACGGGGGTATGTAAGCGGTGAAACCAGCTGAGCCAGGTGATGGGCTGGACGTAGCTGATGCGGGGGCAGGAGCATCCGGGTTCCTGCATCGGGCCCTGCGTGGGTTAGGGCGC
>NW_027898102.1:0-238 GCF_054177405.1 Leptonychotes weddellii | reverse complement strand
TGCAATGGCCCAAAGGCATTTCTACTTAGATATCTCATCATCACTTCTAACAATTCTAGTGTTTTTAGAAAGATTTGCACTCAATCTGGCTTGCTTTCTTGTTTCTGCTAAGAGTACCATTTTTCTCATCCTCTTATTCATGGTTTCTTTCTCCCATTTTTTTTAAAGATTTTATTTATTTGTCCGAGAGAGAGAGAGAACACAAGTAGGGGGTGGGGCAGGCAGAGGGAGAAACAGA
>NW_027898101.1:0-238 GCF_054177405.1 Leptonychotes weddellii | reverse complement strand
TCTGGGCCACCCCTGTCATCTCTGTGGGGCGCCGGGGCACACAGTCTCCCCTCCGCAGGAGCACCCACAGATGGCCCGCGGGTCTGAGCCAGCAACCTAACTCAGGGGTGCAAATCCCAGCCTCCAGGACTGAAGGAAGGCCTTTTGCCCTAAGGCACCAGACACAAGCCTACCTTTTATAAAAAGAGAGACCGATGGGAGATGCTGCCGGTGACGTCCTCCGGGATTCGGGCACAGC
>NW_027898100.1:0-238 GCF_054177405.1 Leptonychotes weddellii | reverse complement strand
TAGGTAGGCTCCATGTGGTTTATAACATTTTATTTTATTATTTTTAAAGATTTTATTTATTTATTTGGCAGAGAGAGAGAGAAAAAGCACAAGCAAAGAGGAGGGACAGCAGGAGAAGACTCCCCGCTGAGCAGGGTACCTGACACAGGACTCCATCCCAGGACCCCAGGATCATGACCTGAACTGAAGGCCAATGGTTAACTGACTGAGCCACCCAGGCACCCTGGTTTATAACATT
>NW_027898099.1:0-238 GCF_054177405.1 Leptonychotes weddellii | reverse complement strand
ATAACATGAATCGCCTTCCCATGTAATCACAAAGTAATCTCCTTTATATTGTATGTAGGTAAACAGTTATAAAGCTGTGGAAACAAAGAGAAGGGAACTAATCTATTTCTTATTATTCTACTGGGTGAGACAAAAGCTGATTTGCATGTATTTTCTTCAGATAAGGAATGTCTGTTACCTCACTTTGCCAGTTACCTCAGTAGAAAACACCAGGATTTTCCTGATCAAGGTATCTTGT
>NW_027898098.1:0-1532 GCF_054177405.1 Leptonychotes weddellii | reverse complement strand
AAAAGAGAAAGGACCCAAATAAATAAAATCACGAATGAAAGAGGAGAGATCACAACTAACACCAAAGAAATACAAACAATTATAAGAACATATTATGAGCAAATATATGCCAACAAATTAGGCAATCTGGAAGAAATGGATGCATGCCTAGAGACATATGAACTATGAAAACTGAACCAGGAAGAAATAGAAAATCCGAACAGACCCATAACCACTAAGGAAATTGAAGCAGTAATCAAAAATCTCCCAATAAACAAGAGCCCAGGGCCAAATGGCTTCCCAGGGGAATTCTACCAAACATTTAAAGAAGAATTAATACCTATTCTTCTGAAACTGTTCCAAAAAAATAGAAATGGAAGGAATTCTTCCAAACTCATTTTATGAGGCCAGCATTACCTTGATCCCAAAACCAGACAAAGACCCCATCAAAAAGAATTACAGACCAATATCCCTGATGAACATGGATGCAGAAATTCTCACCAAAATACTAGGCAATAGGATCCAACAGTACATTAAAAGGAATATTCACCAAGACCAAGGGGGATTTATTCCTGGGCTGCAAGGTGGGTTCAACATCCGCAAATCAATCAGTGTGATTCAATACATTAATAAAAGAAAACAAGAACCATATGATCCTCTCAGTAGATGCAGAAAAAGCATTTGACAAAGTACAGCATTCTTTCTTGACTAAAACTCTTCACAGTGTAGGGTGTAGGGACAGGTGTACATACCACAATATCATAAAAACCATCTATGAAAAACCCACAGCGAGTATCATTCTCAATGGGGAAAAACTGAGAGCTTTTCCCCTAAGGTCAGGAACAAGGCAGGGATGTCCACTATCACCACTGCTATTCAACATAGTACTAGAAGTCCTAGCCTCAGCAATCAGACAACAAAAAGAAATAAACGGCATCCGAATCAGCAAAGAAGGAGTCAAACTCTCACTCTTTGCAGACGATATGATATTTTCCGTGGAAAACTCAAGACTCCACCCCAAAGCTGTTAGAACTCATACAGGAATTCAGTAAAGTGGCAGGGTATAAAATCAATGCACAGAAATCAGTGGCATTTCTATACACCAACAACAAGACAGAAGAAAGAGAAATTAAGGAGTTGATCCCATTTACAATTGCACCCCAAACCACAATATACCTAAGAAATCTAACCAAAGAGGCAAAGGATCTGTATACTCAGAAATTGAGGAAGACACAAAGAAATGGAAAAACGTTCCATGCTCATGGATTGGAAGAACAAGTACTGTGAAAATGTCTATGCTACTTAGAGCAATCTACACATTTAATGCAATACCTATCAAAATACCATCAACTTTTTTCAAAGAAATGGAACAAATAATCCTAAAATTTGTATGGAACCAGAAAAGACCCCAAATAGCCAGAGGAATGTTGAAAAAGAAAAGCAAAGCTGGTGGCATCACAATTCCAGACTTCAAGCTCTATTACAAAGCTGTAATCATCAAGACAGTATGGTACTGGCACAAAAACAGACACATAGATCAATGGAACAGAACA
>NW_027898097.1:0-12936 GCF_054177405.1 Leptonychotes weddellii | reverse complement strand
TGATAGACACTGGGGAGGGTATGTGCTCTGGTAAGCGCTGTGAATTGTGCAAGACTGTTGAATCTCAGATCTGTACCTCTGAAACAAATAATGCAATATATGTTAAGAAAAAAAAAAGGAAGAAGAAGAAGAAGAAGAAGGTAGCAGGAGGAGAAGAATGAAGGGGGGGAAATCAGAGGGGTAGACGAACCATGAGAGACAATGACTCTGAAAAACAAACTGAGGGTTCTAGAGGAGAGGGGGGGTGGGAGGATGGGTTAGCCTGGTGATGGGTATTGAGGAGGGCACATTCTGCATGGAGCACTGGGTGTTATGCACAAACAATGAATCATGGAACACTACATCTAAAACTAATGATGTAATGTATGGGGATAATACAAGAATAAAAAAATTAAAAAAAAAAAAGAATCTTCCCACAAAGAAAACACCAGACCCAGATGGCTTCATTGGTGAATTCTAAGAACATAAAAAAAAAAAAAAAAAAAGAAGGTCAAGAGTACTAAATTTACATGTATTTTTCTGGAGAATAGACAAAGTAAAAGACATGATTTTTTATGATCCCCCGAACCTTCAAGGCCATTTCAAGAAAGAAATATTTAAAACCAACTTCTGTTATGAACACAGGTGCAAAAATATTTAACAAATTATTAGCTAATAAATACAACAACATTTGAAAAAATAAGATATTATGATCAAGTGGAATTGATTCCAAGTTTGTGAGTAGAGTTTAACATTAAAGCGTCAAGATGAGGATTTGCTGTGGGGGCTGTCCTAAGCATCGTGTGTTTAGAGGCACTCTTGGCTTCTATCCGCTAGATGCCAGGAGCATCACACACTCGAAGTCATGACAACTGCAAGTGTCTCCACATAGTGCCAAATGTCCTTGTGGGACAAAATTGCTCCCAGTTGGAAACCAAAGCATAATAAAAATTTTAGAATCTATGGCTAGAAGTAAATAATCCTATCTGATTTTTTAAATCTACAAAATTAAAATAATGTTGAAATAGTAAACATTTTGTCCTAAAAACATGAACAAGACCTGGATGTGCCTGATACTGGGTCGGTTAAATGTTGAATTATACAACCCAGTCAGTTCAATAGACAAGGAAAAGAAATAACACTATAAATATTGGAAAAGAGGAAATAAAATTGCTATAGTTAATAACATAATTTTTAATGTATAAAGTTCAAATAAATCTATTATAACTAAAAAGTTAATATAGCAAGATAGAGGGATACAGGATCCATAAAAAAATTAATCATGTTTTGATGACAAGCAACAATCTCTTAAAAATAAAATTTAAAACAGATCAAATAAAATTTTAAATTTTAAAATATTAAAAAAATCAATTACCTAGGTATAAAACCAAAGGAAGAACTAATGAAAATTGAACGTATTTTTGAGGGAAATTAAAGATCTAAGTGAATAAAGGCAAATACTATATTTAAGGATTTGAAAAGTCACATTTATAAAGATGTCAATTCTTCCAAAACTTACATGTGGAATCCATGTCATTTGTATCAAAATCCCAGAAAGTTAACTTTGCTTATGTTGATAAGCTGATTCCAAAATGTATACAGAGACTCAAAAGACCAAGAAAAGCCATAACAGTCTTGAAGAACAAAGCTGGTTTACTTTAGCAGATAGCAAACTTAGTAGGAAGGGAGAGTATCTAAGAGAATGTGGCCATGAGGGAAGGTAGATCAGATGACTATTGGAGCAGCCCACAGTGTTGTCCAGTGGCAGCTCTGGCATAACAGACACCTTCCACAGAGACACTAGCTACATGAGTCTATTGAGCATTTGAAATGTGACTAATGGGTCTGAGGAAATGAATTTTATGTTTAATTAATTTATAATTAATTCAAATGTAAATAGCCACACGTGGCTAGAGTATTGGACAGCACACAGTGTCCAGTACTTGTCCTACATATTGTATGACAACTTATTTATATCCAAGGTGATGCTTTAGTGCAGTGTGCAATAAATGGTTTGTGATAGACTATCCAGATTTAAAAAAGGTAGCTTGACCCTTACCTTACATCATACACAGAAGTAATTCCAGATGCATTGCATTTCTAGGTGTGAAAGATTAAAAATAATAAAACTTTCATAGGAAACCTAGAGCAATTTTATGATGTTCCATGTTCTCTTAAAGGGTGAGATATAATAGTTTGGGACATTTAATTTTAAGAAATCTGTCATCAAAAAGAAACCTTTAAGGAAATGAAAAGGCAAGCAGAAGAGCTGGAGAAGATACTGAAGAAGCATATATTTGATGAAGAACTAGTATCAGGATCTTGTGAATAATTTAAATATAATAATCATAATAATGACTCTCACAAATAATTTTTAAAAGACACATAATCCAATAGAAAAATGAACAAATGATTTGAATAGACATTTCACAAAGAAAATAGCCAAATGGCTAAACATAGTAAAAATTGCTCAGATTCGTGAGTCATCAGGAAAATACAGAATTAGTCACAATGTGCTACTACCACATGGTGGTAAGGATGTGTGTCAGCTGGGACTCTTGTGCATTGTTGGAAGAAGCAGAACTTGGCACAATCACTTTTTTTTTAAGACTTTATTTATTTATTTGAAAGAGAGAGAGAGAGAGCACGAGCCAGGGGGAGGGGCAGAGGGAGAAGGGAACTTTGTGCTGAGCAGCATTATGTTATTATAGTTAATAACATAATTTTTAATGTATAAAGTTCAAATAAATCTATTATAACTAAAAAGTTAATATAGCAAGATAGAGGGATACAGGATCCATAAAAAAATTAATCATGTTTTGATGACAAGCAACAATCTCTTAAAAATAAAATTTAAAACAGATCAAATAAAATTTGATCAAGCCCCAACTAGGGGCTTGATCCCAGGTCCCTGGGATTATGACCTGAGCCGAGGGAAGATGCTTAACTGACTGAGCCACCCAGATGCCCCAGCACAATCACTTTTGAAAGCGATTTCCTTATGATTCAGCAAATCCACTTTGGTTATATACCCAACAGAAATGAATGCTAATGTCAACCAAAAAACCATGCAAAAATATTTAAAGCCACTGTATTCTTAATACTCAGAACTGAAAACAACTCACATGTCCATGAGCTACAGAGCAGATAAGTAAATTGAGATGTATTTGTGCAATGGAACTCTACATGTCAAGGAAAAGAAAGAACTGCCACATATAACAGTAGGGACAAATTTCACAGACCTAAATGTTGAACCAATTAGCCAGTCACAAAAGAGTGTATCCTGTATGAGTCCACACTTATAATTGTCAAAAGAAAGAACATTAATCTGTGGTGATACAGGCGAGAATAGTGTTAGGTCTGAAAGTTTTATGTGGGAGGAAACAGGTGGGAGCCTTACACACATAGGTAATTTCAGCAGAGCTATGCAATTATAAGAAAGAATAAAATCAAAACTCTAGAAATTGAAAACATAGTAAAAGAAATAAAAATGCCTCCAAAGGGCTCCAACTGAAATACAAAGAGTAAAAAAGAAAACCAACGCATCCAGGAGCTGTATGACAATACCAAATAACATAACATACGTGTAATTAGAATCTCAGGCATTAAAAAAAGAAAAGAAAAAGAGAAGGCAGAAGAAATATTTCAAGAAATAATGGCTGAGAATTTTCCAAAATCAATGATAGCTACCACACCAATTCAGAGAATACCAATCATGGTAAATACCCAAACACACACACACTGAGGCAAATTGTATTTAAATTGTGGAAAGCCAGAGACAACGGGAAAATCTTGAAGACTGCCAGAGCATAAGAATCACATCACCTGCAGGGCAACAAGGATGAGAATTACAGCAGGCTTCTCATCAGAAACCACATAAGAAAGATAATGGGGTGACATTTTTAAAGTGTTAGCAGAAAATAATAGTCAACCCGGAATCTATATTCAATAAATCTATCTTTCAAAAGTAAAGGAGAGATAAAGACTTTCCTAAACAGATAGAAACAGAGAGACTTTATTTCCAGCAGGCCTACCCTATAAGAAATATTTAAGGAAGTTCTTCAGGTGGAGGAAATGTGATATAGGTCAGAGACTTGGGTCTACAAATAGAAGAATGTTGGAAGTGGACAAAATGAAGGTAAAATATGATCTTTATTTTTAATTGCTCTACAAGATAACTAGCTGTTTAAAACAATAATACTAACAATGAACTGTATGATTACAACTTATGTAAAAATGGGGTGTATGACAACCACCACAATAGGTATAGGAGGGAGGATCTGAGAACATAAGGTCCTTACTGCATACATGAAGCAGTATAATATTACTTACTGGTGGACTTAGATTATTTTAAAGTGTATGTTGTAAACCCTAGGGCAAACTCTAAAAAATGTTTTTAAAAAAGAGATATAAATAAGTCAATAGAAGACATGTAATGGAATAATAAAAGAAATGCTGAATTAAATATAAAGAAGACAGAAAAAGAAGAAAAAAGAAACAAAGAGCAAACATGAAAAATATAAAAGAGCTACCAAAATAACAGAGTTTGATCTATGTCAATAATCACTATAAACGTGAATGTTCTAAACACAACAGTTAAAGACAGAGATTGTCAGATTGGATAAAGAGGCAATACCCAAGTATACGCTTTCTGTAAGAAACCCACTTTAATATCACAACTTCGCTGGGTCAACAGTAAAGGGATGGAGAAAGACTGGCCATAAAAACACTCAGAGGGATGTTACACAATGATAAAGGGGTCCATTCACCAAGAAAACAAAATGATAATAAACACTATGCACATAATAACAGAGCTCCAAAACACAAGAGGCAAAAGTTGATTTGAAAGATACATCCTCGATTATATCTCGAGTCTTCAACACTCCTGTCAGTACTTGATAGAGCAAGTGGGCGGAGGTCAGTAAGAACATGGAAGACCTGACCACACTATCAGCAACTTGACCTAATGACATTTATAGACTATTTCTCCCAACAATAGAGAAAACTTATTCTCTTTTTAATGGTTTTTAAAACTTGAAGTCTAATTAGCACACAATGTTAACACTGGTTTCAGGTGTACAACACAATGATTCGACAAATGTATGTGCTGTGTTGTGTTCACCACAAGTACAATACCATTGACTGTATTCCCTGTGCTGTACCTTTCATCCCTGTGACTCATTCCCCCCAAAACTGGAAGCCCGTACCCCCAACCCCCTTCACCCATCTTGCCCATCTCCCCTTCCCACCCGGCACCCACCAGTTTGTTCTCTGTATTTATGGTCTGCTTCAGCTTTTTTTGTTTGTTTGTTGAGAAAACTCATTCTTTTCAAGCACACATAGACCATTTGCCAAGATAGATCGTCTTCTGGGCCATAAAACAAACCTTAACAGATTTAAAAGAATAGAAATCGTATGAAGTATGTGTTGAGCAAAGTGGCGTCTGTTGCCTGTCACCGGGAGGAGACGTCTAAGCACTTCTGTCCTCTGCCCTTCCATATTGGAGTTGCCAAGAAAAACACACGGCATTCACGTGCTGGATGGGACAATACTCTACTCACAGGAAGAAAAGACAGAGCGAGGTCAGTTTCAACAGCGACTGTTGGTCCCCCATGGCCAGCTGGTCCCTCCTGGCAGCTGACGTAGGGCCATTGGCCCTCTCTTGTGCCACAGCAGAAAGATCCTGTCCTCTCTTCCCACGGGGGACAGATAGAGCATTGGGTTTGGCCAGGCACCACCAGACACACATGCTTAAGCAGAACCAAGGAGCACACAGTGAGTCTGAAACAGGGAAAGATATTCCCACCCAAGGTGACAAGGCCAGCACGAGCTGTGTGGCTCCTTACCTCCTGGGGAAGATGTCCTCCAGGCCATGGCCCATCCTCATGTGGCCAAGCGGGGGTCTAAAGACTGCCTCCCCCAAAAGTAGCAGAATTAACCTTGAAATGAGTAACACGAAGATCTCCCCAGCTATTTGGAAATCAAACCAGACATCTCTAAATAGCCCAAGTGTCAAAGAGGGAGTCTCAATGGAAATTTAAACATATTTTGAACGTAAGTGAAAATGAATATACAGCATGGCAAAGTCTGTGGAATGCAGCAAAAGCAGTGCTTAGTGGGGGTCTTACAGCCCTGAGGGCATAGAAGAGGAGAGAAAGGTCCCTAATCAGTAAGTGAACAGGTACCCCAGGCAACCAGAGAAAGGAGAGTGCTTGATGAAAGCAAGCACAAGTTTTAGGAAGGAAGTGATAAAGCCAAGGAAATTGGAAAGAGAGAGAGAGTATCAGTGAAACGAGAAGCTGGCTCTGTGGGAGTCCAGCAAAACTTCTTCTTCTTTTAAAGATTTTGTTTATTGATTTGACAGAGAGAGAGAGAGAGAGTGAGTGTGCGTGAGCACAAGCAGGGGGAGGGACAGAGGGAGCAGCAGACTCCCCACTAAGCAGGGAGCCCGACATGGGACTCGATCCCAGGGCCCTGAGACCATGACCTGAGCCGAAGGCAGACGCTTAACAACTGAGCCACCCAGGCACCCCTATAGCCCTCAGTCTTGTCCAGGTTCACCCATCCAGTGGATTTGGCTCTGGGCAGGTGAGGTCTTCGACTCAGGAAAGACTCCTTGGCCCGCTGGTGCTCCCGTCGGGGGCCTCACTGCCATCTGCCTGCGTGTCATGGGTCTCGGCCTGTGGTTAGTGATGCTGGGATGCCCAGGCCCTCCCCTGGGCCCATACTACTGGTGGTGGGCCACCAGACACATTTCCCCACAGGGACACTGTCGTGGCTGGACGGGCCCTGGTGGTCCTTCCTATGATGACAGGACACACTTCAGCAAGAACCATCAGGGGGCTCTGAGGAAGCTTTATTACTCACAGGTCCTGGAGGGCATATGCACAGCTGGGGCCACACAGCAAGGTCGCAGGGAGAGAGGAAGGCAGTGTGGACCCCGGTCTCTAACTTTTTGGGGTTGGGGTGGGGGCTGGGGTTTCACGGGTTCACTCTTTATTGGTGAACTTAAGACATGAGAGTGGAAATTGGGTGCAGGAAGGGAATGGCTTCCAGGGTTTCCAGGGCTTTCTCGAGCGGAATTTCACGGGTAGGTGGCCTGGCCCCTTATCTCGGCCACATAGCTGGCAATGTGGTTACTGGAGGATGGGTGTCTTTGAAGTGGCCGTCAGAGCTCCGGGCCAGGCTCCCCTGGGTTCCCCCCTGCCCCAGGCTCTGGTTCCAGAAGGAAGCTGGGATGACTCAGGGATGCCAGCCAGCGGCCCTGCTCGGGCTGTCTCCATGGGGGAGACATCTGGGGAGGACCACCCGCTCAGAGTCCTCACTGTCTCTGACAGCCTGTTCCCAGTCTCTCTGCACTTACAAGCTTGCATTTCAGAGATTCCACAGGGAGTTTCAAAGGCTACGGATCTACTTATCACATCCAAAGGATGTCTTGTTAACTCCTTGCACATTAAAATACCAAAATCTGGCTGGTTTGATATTAAGGAAAGTGGATGATTAGTCAAGCGATAGCGTCAGACAGTAGATGTCTGTCCTTAATCACAGTTGATTGATCATTGATTTTGAAGCAATATTCCAGTATTGGCAAATGATAGCCCGAAGGAGGGGGAGCTCTGTGTTTCTGCGTATAGAGTGCAGATTCAGCGAGCACGTCAGTGGCAACATCACCCTCCTACCAAAGAGTTGTCATTTCCTACAGTATTCTTAAGCGTGGGGAAGGGATTTCACGATATGCTGTTCTAACGCATTCCTCCCACCCACTTCCCGCATGGGGCCCGAGCAGTGGTTCGTCCGCCTTTGAGACCCCGGCCCCCGTGCCTAGGATCTGACAGCAGCTTTCTGAAGCTCAGGGGCACGTTGGCCTGACTTTTCAGCAGCCTTCTGCACAGAGCGGCAAAGGCCGAAAGACCTCTCGCTAAAGGGACCTTGGCAACTTTATATGACATTATGTTTGAAACTTTGTATCTTCAAACATGTTAATCTTGCTTGGAAATCTGTACAGTCCAGCTCATGCTGAGAACCAGTCTCTGCCACCGCCCTGCTTACAGACCAGACCTGCTGTCCCTCAGGCGGTGGGGCGGGGGGGGGCTCTGGATGAAGTTTACTAAGGGACAGGAGGGGAGCAGCGGCGTCCCAGGCCTGGGTGCACAGGGGACAGTCATGGCAGGGGAAGGGGGCGTCCTGTCTTGTGAAGAGTGGTAACCTTTTCGGATTTCTGATTTTTGAAAGTAAAAGCACCAGAAATAATTGAGTTCTAGCTTGAGGTTTTGCTGGTCTGTAAAATGATATAAAATATCATTTGAATTTTGTAGTCCCATTTAAAGCAGAAACATGGGGAATGAGGACCGACACAAGCAGGGGTGGGGAGAAACCCCCTCGGTCAACAACTCAAGCTCTGGTTGCAGACGAGCTGAGCCTCCCTCCTTGGCGGTCCTGCTGGTCTGGACGCCCAGCTGCCCCGAGCAGCCTGAGCCCACCTTGCAGGCTGGGGCTGACGCGCTGCGCCCTCTGGCGGCGAGAAGGCGAGCGTGGCGGCTGGGTCTCTGCGCCTCGTTGAGCACCAATTCCTGGCTGGGAGAAAGTTCCTTTTGGGGGAAATCAGTAGCTGCTTGGGTTTCCACCTGCAACCTGAGAACCTGGACAGTGCTGGGTGGCTATCTGCATGGAAGGGAGAGGAGGGGGCAGACGGTTTCCTGCCCACCAGCCGACGCCCCAGGTTTACTGTTGTGGCCAAATCCATCAATGCCTGTTTCCTGTTCCTGGGATGGTGCTGACGGCCTTGGGGCCACCCTGGCTGCTCTTCTCATTCCAGGGAGGGACCCGCATCCCGAGCTCTGTCCTCTCAGGGTCTGTGCCCCTCGCTAACCTGCCAGGACCTGCAGGTCTCTCCGGGGGCTGAAGCTCTCCTCTGCTGCTCTCGGCAGGGCGTGGGCCTCAGACTCATTCTGCCTTCAGGATTATCAAGCCAGAGACCCGAGAAGAAAGCATTGCAAGGTGATATATTTCATTAATAGTAAGTACAAGATTTCAAGCCAGTTCTAACATGTCAATAATCAGCAGAACCCTGGGAGGTGATAGAAAGAGGAAATATAATCCACTTGAGGCCCTTTTAGAGTCAGACGCCCAGGCTCCGAGACGGGTTTGTGTCCTGCCACCTACTCGTGCATCTGTTTCCAGAGGTCGTAGGTCACAGTTCACAGGATTCACTTAGGGTTTCCCTGTGGCACCGAGTCATGAAAAACAGCACTCTATCTTTCTTGTTTTGCCAACGGAGAATCCACAGTTCAGAAAAAGCACCCAAATCACAAAATTTAAAAATTACAGAGTCCCACCGTAGGCCCTCGGGTTTGTCTGCTGCTGGGTCAGGTGGAAGCATTCAGTGGCACTCAATAGATGTGTGCTGATCGGTTGCCTCAAGGAGTCTAGATTCAGGAGTGTTTCCCAGTCCCAGGCTCCCGCAGCACCACACGATCTTCCCTTACCCTCAGGCACCCCGGCCCCTCTCCAGCCTGGCTCTCGTACACATGGACCTTCTTATTGTTGTTTCTGGGTGTGTATGAGTGTTGATCTGGGTTCTGCAGAGACACAGAACCAATAGTGTGTGTATGTCCTATTCGTATGCACACACTCTCTCTCCCTCAATTTATTTTAAGGAATTAGCTCATAAGACTGTGGGAGCTAGCAAACCCGAAACCCAAAGGGGAGGCTGGATTTCCTGATCCTTGACCTGAGCTGCCCTGGTGGCTGGTCTGTCCCGTGCAACCATGGACACAGGGCATCCAGGACCCCTCTGTCTTCGCCCCCTACGCCAGGACCCACTTTGGCTGTGGAGAAGGACCAAACTGCCTAGAGGCAATTAGGGTTTTTTTCTGAATTCCCTGCCTGCCCAGGGCATGGTACCCTTGACTTGGGGAGGAGGATGCTGTGAGTCCAAAGCTTCATCATCACTGGTCTTTTAGCAGAACCTTGGAGGATCGTTGCTTGAAGCGCAGACTCTGTTGGCTAAATGGTTGTACACACGTCGGAAGATCTAGACAGAAAGAATGAGATGACCAGCTTAGGTCTGGGCAAAGTGCAGTTCGTGGTGGATTTTCCTGTCCCTCTTGTGAAGCTGGACTCCGTTTCCACGCAGACATCTGCGCTTGGATGTTTTGTATGAGCACGGGCGTGCCCTAGCTGCTTTTTAAAGGGTACTCTGAGGGACTTTAATGCTTTACTGTTGAATTTGATGTGGGCATCTGAATTTGGCTCAGTGATTAAAAAAAAAAATCACTTTGTTCAGGGTCCTGTGTTCTGAGATGCTCTTTCCGGCCGGTTAAGGAGGGGCGTCGGTGCAGAGCCAGCCACCAGATGGCACTGTTGTCTGGCAAAAGAAAGAGGCGCCTGGGCCGCAGGGCTGGTGCCTGGGGGCAGGAGGATGACCGCCTGGGTGGGACCCGCGGGGCGGCGCAGGCAGTGCCCACAGGCAGGGCTGTGGGAGGCAGGGCAGCGGGTGCTCGGGGAGCTGCGACTGGGTATTCCCGTGAGGCGCTGGGTCGGGATGTGCCCTTTACAGCCGGCAGACGGGAGAAGTACCAGGACTTTCCCTGGAGGTTCATCATTTGCATTCTGGGTGCAGGATGCTGAGCCCCATCTCCCAAACCGCCTGCCCCGACCCTCCCTGCCCCGGATGCCCACGCTCTAGGCATTGTCAGTGCGTTCCACGCCATTCCTTTCCACCTGCTCTCTCTGCCCTCAGCTGTTGATGTTCAGTGGGCAGCTGTTGTCCTGAACTCCGAGCTCTGAGCTCAGACAGGATGCACCGGGCAGTTGGGCAGGACACAGCAGTCAGCGGGCTTGGAGTGAGCCCTCTGAATAGCATCAGACGTTTTAAGGGTCCCCTGGGCCTGTGTGCCCCTCCCTGCCCCCTGGAGGGCACATGTGCGGTGCCTGAGCGAGAGGTCCCTAGACCTGTGATAGCCCTTATCTGCTTGTCTATTTGCCTCGTCTTGAGTCAGTGGCCTGGGACCCCACACCACACAGCTCGAATCTGGCTCCTGCTCTGGCAAAAGGGTGCACCTAGCTTAGGTCTCTTGTCGGTTCCTGTGACGTTGGAAAAGAAATGCTTGCGAGTCAAATGCAGGGGATCCTCCTCTGCGTCTCCATCACGCCACAGGACTCTGAGGCCCAGCCCCCCACCCTGCCAGCTCTAGAACTCCCATCCTGCTGTGTGTCCAGTGGCCTACGGAGCCCAGATGCCAGGTGACGGTCCCAGCTTCGGATCCAACAGGGCCACCCTGTCTCTTTGCTGGGCCTTCCCTTGGCACCAAACCCCTAGCCGGACGTGGCCCAAACTCACGGGAAGAGGGTATGTGATCGTCAGAGAGGGACCCAAAGCTGGCCTCCGGGTAATGTCCACTTGCCTGTTTACTTCTTCACTTCAGGCTGCGATCCCTTAGCTCAAAAGTCCACCAGCACCAAACTCAAATTTTTGCACATTTGTTATTTTGAAAAATAGCCCAAACAAGCAGGGGATTTTCAGCTCTTTTAGAGCCAGCCTGCTTTATAGGGCTTTACATGCTCAGGAAACCTCAACTCGCAGCTGTTGCCTGTTGAGAATCCCCTCCCGCCCCTTGCTCCGTGCTCTGTCTTCCTCTCTGTGTGTCTGTCTCTCCTATGCGAATGGAAGTGGTGGATTCCCCAGGGCCAAGACACATGGAGGATGGAGCCGAGGTCTCCACACCTCTGCTTCCAGGAGATCCTCTCAGCTCGTGCCACGAATAAGCAGATGCTGCCGTCCCCGCCTGCACAGCTGACCCAGCCTGTGCCCTGACTCGAGGTGTAAGCCAGGTCCCCGCCGACCAGCAGCAGAGCCAGGATCCCAGCGTTGGCAGCATTCATGGAAAGACAGCCTGACTCTGATGTTCGGTGTGTGTGGACAGACACAGCGCGGGCCGGTGGTCAGCTCTGCTGCGGGCACCAGGGCCGCAGTGACCGGCTCCAGGCAGAAGATGGCCCTGGGATGGTGGCTGCTGGTAGAGCCCTTACCTGACTCTGCTAATCAGGTGAGCTGCTGTCAGGGCTGGAGGGTTGAATGGAAGGGGGTCGTCCACCCTGGGCCTCGTGGTCCCTAGTGGCGAGCCGATTCCTGCAATTGCCCAGAAAGGGGACATTGTATCCACGAGCTTCTCAGTGGGACAGAGGGCTGCAGGTGCCCACGCGACCCTCCTCTTGCTGGTGGTCCAGCCACTGAAGGGGTGATTGCAGGATCCGTGCTGGGCCTGCCCTGAGGGGGGTTTGAGCTGACAGTCGATCATTCATCGTTTTCCCGTGCACCCCAGCTCTGACTGGTGCGTAGCCCTGCTGTGCTTTGCCCCCACGAATTTGGTGTCAGTAGTCCCTGGACAATTCAAGACAGTGGTGCCACTGTAAGGCCACAGCTGTCTCAGGAAGGCTGGTAGATGTGTGGCTCCTCCTTTGAGGGGATCTGGGCAGGGTCCTGGGTCAGGAACCCTGGATGTCCTCCACAGCCAGGACCCTGCGAAAGGCTGGACATCGAGCAAGAACTGGTCTATTGTGCTCACCTGTCCCCAGCTGCCGACACAAAGGGTCTGTCTCCTTTGCCTTTCATGGTGGGGAGACATTACTGTCCCTCATGCACAGTATACACACCGGGGGCTTCCCCCCAAAGAAACAACGGTGCCAATAGGAAAGATGGCTGGTTGCTGGAAAACCAAATGACATAACAGATATTCTCTACTTAACGCCAAGAAGCATTTGATAGAAATTAGCAGCCACTTATAACAAAACCCAATGTCAAACAAAGGTAGAAAGAAACTGCGTACTTGTTTTCAAAAGCCAATGGAAGCATAATTTAAAAACATGAAACCCCAAACCATTGTCACTAAAACGAGGATTAAATTGGAGATTCACCTGTCACCACCATTATTCATCGTGGGTCTGGTGGTGCTGGTG
>NW_027898096.1:0-1114 GCF_054177405.1 Leptonychotes weddellii | reverse complement strand
CTCATATTCTCTCTCTCTGTATCTCTGTATCTCGAATGAATAAATTAAAAAAAAAAAAACTCGAATGGAAAAATTTTAAAAACAACAAGAAAAGATAGGTAAATTTGACAAGGTTAAAATGATAAATTTATGTAGTAATACAAATTTCCCATAATTTTGGGAAATTCGTAACTTTTAACCCAAAGAGAGATTCTATAAAAAAAAGAAAGGGCTCTTGCAATTTTAAGAAGGGGATGAACAACTCAGTAGGAAAACCTGCGCAGAAGCTGCATGCTGGACACTTTTCTCTGTAACAGTTCTCCATAACGGTGATTCTTCTCAACTTGTTCGTACCTCTCACCTCAGAGTTACAATATTTTATTACAATTATATAACTGCAATAAACTGGATGATCTAATGTATTTTTGAGCCCTAATACTTATGCAATATGACATAGAAACATAGCACTTATATAGCTGAAATGTAAAAGGACAATCATTTGACCTAGGGATTGAGAAAGTGGAAAAAATAACTGCATAGAAAAGTCTCTTTGAATAAATTTAAACAACTCTCATACATATATATCAGCAACAAAATCTTTCCTGCCAGTAGCTGCTCTCAAAAATCTTTCTGTATATTCCTCTGAAATTGTCATTAAATTCAACCTCTATGGCTGTTTTATGTATCTTGCCTCTATTTTTCATTTATGCCTCTCACTAAATCTCTTTTCTCTCCATTTCTTTCTCAGACACAACATGCATACAAGCATACACATTGTTTCATTTCGACTATGTTGTTCCTTGGGAACTATAGACTGGTCTCCCCATTACACTAGTCTCTCAGTAATTAACCATTATCTTTATTCTTTGTGTCTGCAAAATAAAACAGACAACTGAGCAAGGAAGAAATTATTTTTTAAGAAAGTAGCACTTGAGGGCATGTGGGCAGGGAAGTGATATAGGGGAAAAATGATGAATATTCAGGCTTAATTATTTTATCCATGTTGCAACTGTTTATGTATATATGTCCCCTGATAAACTAAATTACTAAAGAACATGTATTAGGGCTCTCCAGAGGAGCAGAACCAATAGGAGATACAGGAGATATAGATGATAGATAGATACATGCATACATC
>NW_027898095.1:0-238 GCF_054177405.1 Leptonychotes weddellii | reverse complement strand
TGTCATACCCATTTTACAGATGAGAAAGGTGAGGCCCCGGGGAAATTTTTGTCAGTGGTCCAGAGTTAGTAAGTAGCAGAGCGTTCATATGTGAAGGCGCCCATTTCCCCCACTTGTGCGAATATTCGGAGAAACATTTCTAATCTTTTGATCACCTGATGGGAGGGAAAAAAGGAAAATCTCACTGTGACTTTTATTTCCATTTTGGTACTGGTAGTGTTGGGTTTTTTTTTTTTCC
>NW_027898094.1:0-238 GCF_054177405.1 Leptonychotes weddellii | reverse complement strand
TTAAAAAATCAACACTAAATTACCATGGTTGATTTTCCCTCTGTTTTCTTTCTGATGGCAGCAAGACATCCCCCTAAGAATGAAAGTGGGTTACACTGCTCCTATCTGACAAAACTCATCCAGCCCCTGTCACTCCACAAGGTAAGCAGCTCTTTGAATCCAAACACTCCCCATTAATACTCAGTATTAATAATGGTCTATGTCTATGTAAACAAGTGTATTTTCCTTCATGTGTAAT
>NW_027898093.1:0-238 GCF_054177405.1 Leptonychotes weddellii | reverse complement strand
TCTTGGAATCGGCTGTCCTCTCCATCTCGCTCTATTGACCCTGGGCCAGGCCTCGGTGTCCCTTCACGGTGGACACACCTGGGTCAATAGAGCGAGATGGAGAGGACAGCCGATTCCAAGATGTCACTTTGCTGCTGAAATATGCTGAGGAACGCCTCTTCGCACTAGTCAGGACGCCTGGGGGAGTTCAGAGAAACTACACACATGCACGCACACACGTGTACACACTCTGACACTC
>NW_027898092.1:0-238 GCF_054177405.1 Leptonychotes weddellii | reverse complement strand
GACGGGCCTGTCTGGGTCCTGGGGCCCCAGGCCTTACCAGAATCCGACATCGGGACAGGGTCCTCACCTGCCAAGTCTCCTCGAGTCCGGTGGGAACAGCAGAGCGGGGCTGGCTCGAGGCGACCGGGGTGGGAGACTGCCGAAAATTAGGCAGGGCGCGCCTTCTCCGTTACGATCCCTCCTTCCGTCACCACCTGCCGTTGCCCCAAACCAGTGGCAACAATGGGCCAGTGCGGTT
>NW_027898091.1:0-238 GCF_054177405.1 Leptonychotes weddellii | reverse complement strand
TAGATGTTTGGCTTGAGAAGCTAGAAATCACTAATCAAGGTGAAATTCAACCCTTCACTTACTAAATGGCACCAAAAATAATTTGACAATAAAGTAAGTCTAGAAATAGAATTATTACTTTTTTTCACAAACTTCCCCATTTGCATTATTATTCCCAGAGTTCCTTCCCAATATCAGTCCCTGCCTGGAAAATGTCTACCAAGCCTGTGATTTCAGTCATCACCCAAAACTGATAGTT
>NW_027898090.1:0-238 GCF_054177405.1 Leptonychotes weddellii | reverse complement strand
CTCCCTCTGCCTCTCCCCACTGCTCCTACTCTCTCTCTCTCTCTCTCTGTATCTCTCTGTCTCAAATGAATAAATTAAAAAAAAAATTCTAAAAAAAAAATTTTATAAAAACTAACCATTTATGATTTGCTTGCTAACCATTTATGATTTGCTTACATTATCCTTTACATATACTACATTGTACCCTCATCCTTACTTTTTTTTAAGATTTATTTATTTGAGAGGGAGAGAGAGCACG
>NW_027898089.1:0-238 GCF_054177405.1 Leptonychotes weddellii | reverse complement strand
GTACTCACACTCACCGGAGGGTGTTCCAGGGTGGGGTGAAGTTAAGAAATTCACTGAAAGAAAGGCAGCTAAATAAATCCTGATTGAATCCCAGGTTTTCCTAACACCAAACCTGACAGTCCTTTTCCTATACCAAACTGATTCTCTGAGTTTACACCAGTTTCCTTGTTCATTTATTTTCTCTCTTTTTGGTCTTCCCGTGTGCATGCATACATGTTCTGTTATCTCTCTGTTCCTC
>NW_027898088.1:0-238 GCF_054177405.1 Leptonychotes weddellii | reverse complement strand
TCTCAAATAAATAAAAATCTTAAAAATAAATAAATAAATAAATAAAATTCGACACATATATGACCTGTTTTTCTTTTTAAAATTCAGATGTATGGTGGGCGGGTGGAAAAGTATGCATCAAAATGTTAGCAATGAGGCAGACAGTCTCTCCCTCGCTGTCCTGCCCACTGCCCACTTGCAGTGTATTCAATATACTTTTCTTTTTTTTTTTTTAAGATTTTATTTATTTATTTGACAG
>NW_027898087.1:0-238 GCF_054177405.1 Leptonychotes weddellii | reverse complement strand
GCGTGCCTGTGGACATGCGTGTGTGTGCTGTGAGTGCATGCGCGTGTGCACACGTGTGCTTGCTGAACAGCGTGGCCCCAAACAGTCCCCCTCCGTCCCCACCTTCTGTCACCCACTCACCCCTGCACAGACAGTCCTGCCCTCGGAGGCCGCAGGACCATGAGTGTCTCTGCAAAACGCTGGGGAACATCCAAATTTCCGATTTTCCACGTGCCCTTCCCTGGATGTGGGACCTGGT
>NW_027898086.1:0-1532 GCF_054177405.1 Leptonychotes weddellii | reverse complement strand
TTTTGATGGCTGCATAATATTCCATTGTATATATATACCACATCTTCTTTATCCAGTCATCTGTCGATGGACATCTTGGCTCTTTCCACAGTTTGGCTATTGTGGACATTGCTGCTATAAACATCGGGGTGCATGTACCCCTTCGGATCCCTACTTTTGTATCTTTGGGGTAAATACCCAGTAGTGCAATTGCTGGATCGTATGGTAGAGTTAGAAGAATCTTGAGGGGTCATTTAGTCCAACTCCCGATTCTTAGAGTTTGCAGAAATTATTTCAGAAAACTAAATGTCTATTATTAAAACTCAAATGTTATTTTTTTAAGTTAACATATGATGTAAAGTTCAGTGAATTTTAGCACATGTATTGATTTCTGTAACTACCACCACAGTCAGAATACAGAGCAGTTCCTATGCCCAAAATGGTGCCCCAGGGTAATCACACCTTCACACCACCCCTAATCTATTGTCTTTTATTATACTTTAGTCTTTTCAAGAATGTCATATAAATGGAATAATACTGTGTATCACCTTTTAGCGTAATGCCTTGAGGAAATCCAAATTGTTGTGTGTATCAGTGGTTCAGTCTTTCCTATTGCCACATAAAATTTCATTGTATAGATGTGTCACAGTTTGTTACTTATTCCCTTTTTTAAAATTTTATTTATTATTTATTTATTTATTAGAGGGGGAGAGAGAGGGGAGGGGCAGAGGAAGAAGGAGAGAGAGAGAGACTCTTAAGCAGGCTCCACACTCAGTGCAGAGCCCAACATGGGGCTCGATCTCATGACCCTGAGATCATGACCTGAGCTGAAATCAGGAGTCGGGCACTTAACCAACTGAGCCACCCAGGCACCCCTACTTACTTGCTTTTGATGGACATTTGGGTTGTTTTCAGTTTGGGTAGATTTCGATAGAGCTGCAGGAACCCAAGTTTTCATTTTCCCAGGGTAAATACAGAGGACTAAGATGGTTGGATCAATCCTGCTCTTCCTGTTACATTTTGAGAGTTTACCTTTTTATATACTCTGCATATAAGACCTTTGATGTGTGATTTATAAATATTTTCCCCCGGTTTGCAGTATGTATTTTTTTAATTACTATTTTTTTCTTTTTTTATTATGTTATGTTAATCACCATACATTACATCATTAGTTTTTGATGTAGTGTTCCATGATACATTGTTTGCATATAACACCCAGTGCTTCATGCAGAACGTGCCCTCTTTAATACCCATCACCAGGCTAAACCATCCCCCTACCCCCCTCCCCTCTAGAACCTTCAGTTTGTTTCTCAGAGTCCATAGTCTCTCATGGTTTGCTTCCCCCTCCAATTACCCCCCTTCATTCTTCCCCTTCTGCTATCTTCTTCCTTTTTTTTTTTTTTTAACATATAATATATTATTTGTTTCAGAGGTACAGGTCTGTGATTCAACAGTCTTACACAATTCACAGCGCTCACATAGCACATACCCTCCCCAATGTCTATCACCCAGCCACCCCATCCCTCCCACCCCCCACCACTCCAGCAACCCTC
>NW_027898085.1:0-238 GCF_054177405.1 Leptonychotes weddellii | reverse complement strand
GGACATAACTGCAAATGTGGTGCGAAGAGCAAGAAAACTAGCAGGAGAGCCTGAAGATGGGACCGAATTGCTGCAATCCCATGATATAACCTGAACAGATGAGTTGTTTCTTGTAGATAAAGAAAATGGTTTCTTGAGATGGAATCTATTCCTGGCGAAGATACTGTGAAGATTGTTGAAATGACGGCAAAGAATTTCAGCTATTACACAAACTTAGTTGATAGAGCATCAGCAGGGT
>NW_027898084.1:0-238 GCF_054177405.1 Leptonychotes weddellii | reverse complement strand
GAGGTTGGGCTCTGTGCTCAGGGGGGGAGTCTGCTTGAGATTTTTTTTCTCCCTCTGCTTTCTCTCTCTCAAATAAATAAATAAATCTTAAAAAAAAAATAAAATGTACAGCAAAAATCTTTACTGGTCTAAACTTAGTATCTCAATTGGCTTGTATTCATCTAAATGCATAGCTTATCCTAAATAAGATAGGTCTCTTTTTTTCTTTAGAGATAATTATTTTGTCCTTCTTCTCTTT
>NW_027898083.1:0-238 GCF_054177405.1 Leptonychotes weddellii | reverse complement strand
GCTTTGGTAACGATCCTGAAGGTAAACAGCTCGGTTTAGCTCAGCTCGCATTTGAAGAGTCACCTCCAGCACCCGAACTAAGGGACACACAATACTTCAAAGCAGTCCCAAACTTCAGCGTGCACCCAAATCACCTGAAGCGGTTTTTAAAGCTCGGATTGCTGGGCCCCACCTCACAGATTCTGATGCCCTGGACCTCTAGCAGGATCGGATTATTTGCATTCCTACACTATCCAGG
>NW_027898082.1:0-238 GCF_054177405.1 Leptonychotes weddellii | reverse complement strand
CAGACACAGAAGCCCAGATATTGTATGATCCCACCATACGAAATATCTAGAAGAGGCAAATTCACAGAAAGTAGACAGGAGGTTAGCAGGGGCTGGAGAATTGTTGCTTAAAGTTATAGAGTTTCTGTTTGGGGTGATGAAAATCTTGTAGAAATAGACGGTGGTGACGGTTGCACAACACTGTGAGTGTAATTAACGCTACTGAATTGGGCACTTAAAAATGGTTAAAATGGCAAAT
>NW_027898081.1:0-238 GCF_054177405.1 Leptonychotes weddellii | reverse complement strand
TGATCAAAGCTTGGTGTTTGCAGGTAGCTTGACTCAAGCATTAGCGGCTGATGAGAAAGTACAAATCAGTCTAGATGGTGGTAGCACTTGGAAAGATGCGACAACGAGTGGCACAAGCTGGAGCTACGACAATCAAGGCACTGAATTGGCTGCCGGTGAGTACACGGTTAAAGCGCGTATCACAGATACTGCAGGCAACAGCACCACACCGGTTGAGCAAGTTGTTAAGATTGATACC
>NW_027898080.1:0-238 GCF_054177405.1 Leptonychotes weddellii | reverse complement strand
CCTGGATCAAGAGGCGGGGGTTGAGTCATGAGAGGAGACAAAGGTATAGGGCAGTTTACTTCGTTGTTTGGCTTTTCCTTTCTTGGTGGCTGGTAGATGATGAGCACTGACATCGCCTGGGTGCTTTCATGGCTCTTCAGAGATTCCTTCCTGGGCTTCTCTGACTCCAACTCTGCATGATGCACATTTGCCTTTGGCCGAAGCTCTCCACTCCGCATATGCATGACCCACTTCCAGT
>NW_027898079.1:0-238 GCF_054177405.1 Leptonychotes weddellii | reverse complement strand
GTGGGTGTGAGAGAGAGAGAGACCCGGCCCGTGGCCCCTGCACCCCCCACCCCGCGTCGTGACTGCTGTCGCGCGCGCGCGTGTGTGTGTGAGAGAGAGACCAGGCCCATGGCCCCCGCACTCCCCACCCCGCGTCGTCGGGAGCCGTCGGGGCTGCCCGACTCGGTCGCCAGGGGGGCGGGCGTCTCGGCCGGCTCGGCCAGCGCGCGGGCGGAGAAGTACTGGGGTCTGGCGGGCG
>NW_027898078.1:0-238 GCF_054177405.1 Leptonychotes weddellii | reverse complement strand
GGCACCTGGGAGGCTGAGTTGGTTAAGCATCCAACTCTTGATTTTGGCTCAGGTCATGATCTCAGGGTTGTGGGATCCAGTCCTGCATTGGGCTTGGCTCAGTGTGAAGTCTGCTGCCCCCCACCTCCCTGCCTTCCCCACTTGCACACGCACACACATGAGCTCTTGTGTGCTCTCTTTCTCTCAAATAAAATCTTAAAGAATGTTTTTTTAAAATTTCAATTCAATTAATATATAG
>NW_027898077.1:0-238 GCF_054177405.1 Leptonychotes weddellii | reverse complement strand
TAAGATTTTATTTATTTATTTGTCAGAGAGAGAGAGAGTGCGCACAAGCAGGGGAAGCAGCAGGCAGAGGGAGAAGCAGGCTCCCCGCTGAGCAGGAAGCCCGATGCTGGGCTCGATCCCAGGACCCTGGGATCATGACTGGAGCCAAAGGCAGATGTTCAACCAGTTGAGCCACCCAGGCATCCCTCAGCATAAGGTTTTTGAGGTTCATCCACACTGTTGATCACATCAACAAGTG
>NW_027898076.1:0-238 GCF_054177405.1 Leptonychotes weddellii | reverse complement strand
CCAAGGCTGACCCTGTCCCTGATGGTCTTTCACTAAAAGTAGGTTGGAAATAGGTCTAGAATTTAGTTCATAGTCATGAGCCAATGTCAGTTTCTTTATTTTGATGAATATGCTGCGGTAATTAAGATGTTAGCAATGGAATATTCTGAGTGAGGGGCATATGCAAATGCTCTGTACCAACTTTCCTACTTTTTTTTTTAAGTTTGAATAGATCTTTTTTTAAATAAATTTTTTTTTT
>NW_027898075.1:0-1532 GCF_054177405.1 Leptonychotes weddellii | reverse complement strand
GGGCTCCCTGCTCAGCGGGGAGCCTGCTTCTCCCTCTCCCTCTGCTACTCCCCCTGCTGTGCGCTCTCTCTGGCTCTCTATGTCAAATAAATAAATAAAAATCTTAAAAAAAAAAAAAGTTACCAGGGAAAGGGCAGCTACTGCTTGATGGTACAGAGTTCCTGTTTGGGGTGATACAAAATGTTTGGAAACAGAGCAGTGATGTTGTACAACATGGTGAATGTAATTAATGTCACTGAATCAATTATACACTAAACAACAGTTAAATGGCAATTTTCAGGTTAGATCTATTTCCCACAATTTTTTTTTATCTTAGGAACAGAAGAAGAGCAGAACTAAGGATACCCAAATAGGTACCTGTGGGGCTGAGCTGGCTGGAAAATGGGGGGGGAGGGGGCGTGGTTCTTGATTTATTTCACTGTTAAACTGCTCATGCCTTTGCCCTATGTTCATAGTATGTAAATAATATTAGTGACTCTAGAGGATCCATTTCTGTCCCATTAAACCATTAAAGACTTTTCCTTCCAAATCTCTAAAAAAATGCGTTAAGTGGGGTTCCAGTGGGAGCCCCCGAGTTTCCAAAAAAAGATTTTTTAAAAAATTCTTATTTATTTATTTGAGAGAGAGAAAGAGCATGAGCCGGGGCGGGGGGGAAGGGCAGAGAGGGAGGGAGAGAGAGAGGGAAAGAATCTCAAGCAGACTCCACAATGAGCACAGAGCCCAACTTGGGGCTCAGTCTCACAACCCTGAGATCATGACCTGAGCAGAAACCAAGAGTCAGATGCCTAACTGACTGAGTCACCCAGGCGTCTCCCGACCCCAGCAAAGGATTTAAAATAAAACTTTCAGCCTCAGTACATGTCAGTGGGCAGCCCGTGATTGTCATCTTTCTTAGGCATGTGGAGTTTCCGCCTGTGATATTGAAGGTGCCCATTCCACATGTGAACTTCAACCTGAGGGCAATTTGCAACAATCACCCCCCACCTCGGGAATGCAGCATTTGGTGAAACTACACAGGAAAAGAATGTTCTGTACTGGAGGAGCAGAAAGTAGAATTAAAAGAGCCAGGGCAGGTGGGTTCTCCTCCCTCCCAGGATACAGACCCTCTTTAATGGTTTTGGTCCGAACTTTACTCTTGATCTTCCAGAAGGCAGTGAAATGAAATAGAAACAAAGGAGTTTGTCAGCTTCCAGGTAGCCAAGTGGTGAGAAAGTTTAAATTCAGAGGATGTGACAGGATAGTTAAAAATACACTGAGAGCTGGCAACACCCAGAATGAGATGATAACAAAGTAGGTCAGGGCTATTCGCAGTGGTCAGAGGATGCTGCTCTGCGTCCGACAGAGAGGGAGCCCATACGGGATACTGGAAGAGTTAATATTGTCTGTTGCTTAACATACGGAATTATGTATTTCACAGTATTGTCACTCATCCATAGCAAATAGCAAAGGAATAAGGAAGGAAGAAAGGAAGAGAAATAGGGAGAGAAGGAGGTAGAGAGAGGGAGAGAAGAGAAAGGAAAGAGGAAGGAAGG
>NW_027898074.1:0-238 GCF_054177405.1 Leptonychotes weddellii | reverse complement strand
TTTGTTCTCTACATCTATCAAGAGTTTCTGTTTTGTTTTGTTTGTTAGTTTGTTTGGATTTTTAGATTCCACATGTAAGTGAAATCACATGGTATTTGGTTTTCTTCATCTGATGTATTTCACTTAGCTTGGTACCATCTAGTTACACCCACATTGTCTCAAATGGCCAGATATATATAGATATATATCTTGTGTGTATTTACAAACTACATATGTGTGTGTGTGTGTGTGTGTGTGT
>NW_027898073.1:0-238 GCF_054177405.1 Leptonychotes weddellii | reverse complement strand
GGTGATATCAGAAAGAAATTGTGATGAAGAGGAAGCTGCACAAGTTCTCAAATAAAATGTAATTCGTGTCATGAGAGGGGTCTCTGAGGAGCTATGACACACCCATGACCAAATAGCATCTGTGCTTTAGGACTAATTCATTGTCCACTTCTCTTGCTGACCAGTTTAAACCTCATGACTTTCCTTTCACCAAAATAAAGCAAGTTTCGTGGTTTATCCGTGAGAGGTCCTGTATCAT
>NW_027898072.1:0-238 GCF_054177405.1 Leptonychotes weddellii | reverse complement strand
CCTGGGAGCTCTGCCGCACTCAGGCACGCCCGGTCTTTCTGTGACCCCGAGGGTCCTGAGACCACACTGTCCCGCGAGGGTTCCACCCCCCGCTTAGCCACTGGAGTGACGTCCCTCAGCGGAGCAGACTTCTAAAAGTTCCGAATTTGGGCTCCGCGGCTCTATCACTTGCCAGAAGCGGCCACCAGAGGCCCCCTACCCCGCCGTCTATCCTCCCGAATATTGCCTCGGATTCACT
>NW_027898071.1:0-238 GCF_054177405.1 Leptonychotes weddellii | reverse complement strand
TCTCAGTGGAGGTGATATGTATAGTTGAGGTGAAAATGGATGAATTTGAGAATAAGGAATTGTAGGTGGGAAAGTGCTTCTCTCATAGCATTTACGCTCAGTGTTACTGAGCGAAAGCAAGGTTAACCAGTGAGAAAGTTGGAAAGTCTAAATAGGTCTGTGGAAGGTGAGAGAAATTATCAAGGAAAAGAGGTCTGTCAGAGAGTCTATGAGAGTTCACAGTTTGTTGTTTAAAAAG
>NW_027898070.1:0-238 GCF_054177405.1 Leptonychotes weddellii | reverse complement strand
TTTCAATTATATGAACCCGAATGACAAGGGAAAAATCAGTTTTAGGTGTTCACAGAGTACATTACTTCACCATGTAGAGTCGGAACCTGTTCTAGACTTATGGGGGGAGGGGAGTGCTGAAATCAGCGATGTTAATTCATCTCAAATGACTGAGCCACTCATTCTCCCATTAGGTTTAAATTCATTACTAATTACTTTTTCGGGGCGGGGGAGGGAGACACATTCTGAGTGCACTCTG
>NW_027898069.1:0-238 GCF_054177405.1 Leptonychotes weddellii | reverse complement strand
AGAGGGCAGAGGGGGAAGCAGACCCCCCGCTGAGCAGGGAGCCCGATGCGGGACTCGATCCCGGGACTCCAGGATCATGACCTGAGCCGAAGGCAGTCGCTTAACCAACTGAGCCACCCAGGCGCCCATCTACTGTTAAGTTTTAAACTAAATGCTATATGGCACCACGATGTATCCCTTCTCAATTAGAGCCCCATACTCCACTGAAGAGCCACTACATAAAGCTTATGTAAGAGTT
>NW_027898068.1:0-238 GCF_054177405.1 Leptonychotes weddellii | reverse complement strand
TTTGAGAGAGAATGAGTGGGGAGAGGGGCAGAGGCAGAGGGAGAAGCAGGCTCCCCGCTGAGCAAGGAGCCCGATGTGGGACTCGATCCCAGGACCCTGGGATCATGCATGACTTGAGCTAAAGGCAGATGCTTAACTGACTGGGCCACCCAGATGCCCTGGGCTGCCTTTCTTTGTGGTGATACGCTTTCCATAGAGCGTGAACATGCTTTACGTGCCTTTGCACTTGCTATATGCA
>NW_027898067.1:0-238 GCF_054177405.1 Leptonychotes weddellii | reverse complement strand
TTTTTTTTTTTTCCTGACTCAAGTCTCTCTTGAAAGCCACTTTGTCTGGGCTCACATGAAGGACGGAGATCCATATTTGTCCCCAACCCCCATCAGGACTCATGGGCATCTGCCTGAGACTGTTAAATTGAATTGGGAATAAAAAAGATTATGCTTTTAATGTGACTTTAGGAAAGGCAAAAAAAATTGTGATCATAATTGTGCATAGGTTAGGATATTCAAAAACAAGGTAGTTATA
>NW_027898066.1:0-238 GCF_054177405.1 Leptonychotes weddellii | reverse complement strand
TGAGCGCCAGACCGTCCACAGAGAACCTGCAGGGGAGAGACCAAAGTGCCTTCTGTGGGACCCATGGTCCTCCCCCCATGGGACCCTCTGTCCTCCCCCTCTGGGACCGTTGTCCTCCCCCTCTGGGACCGTTGTCTTCCCCCCTGTGGGACCCTCTGTCCTCCCCCCTGTGGGACCCTCTGTCCTCCCCCCATGGGACCCTCTGTCCTCCCCCTCTGGGACCCTCTGTCCTCCCCCC
>NW_027898065.1:0-1532 GCF_054177405.1 Leptonychotes weddellii | reverse complement strand
GGTGGGGTTGGGAAGCAGAGGATGATGCTGGCTTCCTGTTAAGCAGTTTCTGGCTGCTTTTTCTCTAGACCATTAGTTTATTGATGGTGGGTTGTGTTTCCAGCAAATCTCTTTTGATTCCAAGTGTCTAATGAAGGCATGTTTTAGTGTCCTTCTAGCTCCAGGGAGAACTCAAGCTGGTTCCTTTCATTCCCATGGAAGTATCAGTGCTGAGGCTGATTCATCTAGATTTTTAGAGCACCGTTCCATCTTGAGGGCTTATGACTACTCTGAGCCATCATAAAGGAGATTTGTCCATGTGGGGTGATTCAGATGGTGCCGAGCTAAGTCTTGCAGAGCAGACAGGTTGCTCTTTGTCAAGCCACGCGCAGGAGACAGGTTGGCTGCCATCCTGACCACATGCCCAAGAGAAGAGCAATCCCAAGCGGGGTATGCCGTGCTCACCTGAATGGTGGCTTCTGCCTCTGCCCACAAAGCATCTCGGGACTCAGGAACTTAAGCCGCTTTCCCTCCTCAAGGACACTGCCCTACCAGTCTGACCCCCAGGAGGATGCTGCAGAACTCTTGAATCCGATTCACTTTCCTGGTCCCTACTTGGGAAATGAGAAGACGTTCCCCTATACCCTTGTATGTCTAACTTTATTCTTAATCCTTCCACTGGACTGGGCTTCGCTGGGCTTCACTGGGCCCCCTGACTAGACTCTAACCCTTGTGTTCCTCTGTTGCTTCTCCCCAGCCTGTGAGATTTTCTTTTCTTTTCTTTTTTTTTTTTTTTTTTTGGTGGCAGACCAGAAAACCTCATTCTCACAGATCAGTGAACATAGTCTTCTCGGCCTATTGTTTAGCCTGGGGTTTTGGTCTTTTGAAACTCAAAGGATACAGGCTCTTGAAACTCAAAAAGGCTTTTTTGCTCAAGATGTAGTTCTTGCCTTGAGTTTCAAAGGCCTGTTTTGAACCTCAAAGGCGAAGCAGTGACTCTTTCTGTCTTTGGATTCCTGCTAGAAAAAAACCCTGCAATGGAGACAATAGGGGAAGAATGCTCTAGCCATTGAAAGAGGTAGCAGGAAACACCTGGAACCAAAAAAAAAAAAAAAAAGCAAGAGAAAAAAAGAAAGGGAGAGAGGAAAAAAAGAAAAATTATATAATCTTCTGTTTCAAAATGATTAATCCCAAACTCATTCAAACAAGAAGGGACTCAGAATTCAAATTCAGGTCAGCTGTTGCACGGGACTAGGCATCCTTCAGCCTCTATGAACCCAAGTCCCAAGTGTCTTCTGGAATGTGTCCAAGGAATGCAATATAATTAGAATGATGAGTAACCATTGTTGGGTGTTGAACCGGGAAGTCAGTCAAGCATTTTAGACACGGCATTGTTACTCACATTTTATTTATTTGAGAGAGAGAGAATGAGAGAGCACGAGAGGGGGGAGGGTCAGAGGGAGAAGCAGACTCCCTGCCGAGCAGGGAGCCCGATGCGGGACTCGATCCTGGGACGCCAGGATCATGACCTGAGCCGAAGGCAGTCGCTTAAC
>NW_027898064.1:0-238 GCF_054177405.1 Leptonychotes weddellii | reverse complement strand
GAAGGACGGACACAGAGAGCATCCATTCTCTGGCGGTGGTAGGGGTTGGAACAGCAATGGCCCAGAGGGTGTCTTTTCACATCAGGCAGCCCCAGGAAGAGGGCCGAAGGGTCCTTTTGCTGGCACTATAAACTGGATATAGTTATGGCTCTTATCAAGAACAGCCAGGCCGGGGCGCCTGGGTGGCTCAGTCGTTAAGCGTCTGCCTTCGGCTCAGGTCATGATCCCAGGATCCTGG
>NW_027898063.1:0-238 GCF_054177405.1 Leptonychotes weddellii | reverse complement strand
GGGCGCCTGGGTGGCTCAGTTGGTTAAGCGACTGCCTTCG
The DNA here is from genome assembly GCF_054177405.1 of Leptonychotes weddellii. NCBI lineage: Eukaryota > Metazoa > Chordata > Mammalia > Carnivora > Phocidae > Leptonychotes > Leptonychotes weddellii. The sequence continues at coordinate 198 of NW_027898063.1, read as the reverse complement.
GCTCAGGTCCTGATCCTGGAGTCCCTGGATCGAGTCCCGCATCAGGCTCCCTGCTCGGCGGGGAGTCTGCTTCTCCCTCTGACCCTCCCCCCTCTCATGTGCTTGCTCTCTCTCAAATAAATAAATAAATAAAATCTAAAAAAAAAAAGGAAGGAAATTCTGTCATATGCTACAATATAGATGAACTTTGAGGACATT
>NW_027898062.1:0-238 GCF_054177405.1 Leptonychotes weddellii | reverse complement strand
TGGAGAGGAGAAAACCATGACTGAGGTGCCTCTTTGACGTCCTAAGGATGGAAAACACAAGAGGGGCCCGGGCTGGGGACATCACGGAGGGGCTGATATTTGAAGCCCAGCGTCTGCATGAGACAGAAGAGAAGAGGTGCGTGTCTCAGCTCGGGGGGGCCCTCCCACCATGACAGTGAGCAGCCAGGAACCTGCACGGGGTTCAGAGCAGAGCAGCTAATGGGGCAGAGCCACTAAG
>NW_027898061.1:0-238 GCF_054177405.1 Leptonychotes weddellii | reverse complement strand
TTTTCCAGATTATTTTCGTTCTTTACGTCCCTTGAGAGGCCATAATAATTTTAGGATAAATTTTTCTATTTCTGCAAAAAAGCATCAATGGAATTTTGATAGGGATTTCATCAATCTATAGTTCACTTTGGGTAGTATTGACATCTTAGCAATATTAAGTCTTCCAAACCTGATTTTTATGTACTGATTTCATATCCTACCACTTTGCTGAATTAGTTTATTAGTTCTAACAGGTTTT
>NW_027898060.1:0-238 GCF_054177405.1 Leptonychotes weddellii | reverse complement strand
GACCATATATGAAAAATACTAAGTTAGAATTTGAAAAAAAAAAAAAAAGCAAGTTTAGCTTCCTTTCTCCCCATTCTTTTTAGGTTTGCCTTTGAGTTTAAATATATTTTGTTTTTGTTTTCTCTGAAGGATTGTCCTTTCTTTCTTATTGATTGAAATAAGATCCTCTAAAATACTTCCTGAAACTGTATATACAAAACCTTTTCTATTGGAAAAGCTTCTTTAAAAAGCAATAGTT
>NW_027898059.1:0-238 GCF_054177405.1 Leptonychotes weddellii | reverse complement strand
GAGCAGGAGAGGGAGAAGCAGACTCCCTGCCGAGCAGGTAGCCCGATGCGGGACTCGATCCCGGGACTCCAGGATCATGACCTGAGCCGAAGGCAGTCGCTTAACCAACTGAGCCACCCAGGCGCCCATCTACTGTTAAGTTTTAAACTAAATGCTATATGGCACCACGATGTATCCCTTCTCAATTAGAGCCCCATACACCACTGAAGAGCCACTACATAAAGCTTATGTAAGAGTT
>NW_027898058.1:0-238 GCF_054177405.1 Leptonychotes weddellii | reverse complement strand
TGCCTTTATTTCTTGTTCTCTGTGAAGCTTTTTCCAAACCCTAGAGCTAGTGGCTCCTTGCTCTGCATTCCCACAGCTAACGGGTGAACTAGTCAGGCCTGTATCACGATATATACCATATACACGGTATATACCATGATCAACACTCATGCATTCATCATCCCCATAAGCAATCTTCCTGATCCCCCATCATGTTCCCGCACCCAGCATAATTCCCAAGAATCCAGCACATGCCTGA
>NW_027898057.1:0-238 GCF_054177405.1 Leptonychotes weddellii | reverse complement strand
TAGATGTTTGGCTTGAGAAGCTAGAAATCACTAATCAAGGTGAAATTCAACCCTTCACTTACTAAATGGCACCAAAAATAATTTGACAATAAAGTAAGTCTAGAAATAGAATTATTACTTTTTTTCACAAACTTCCCCATTTGCATTATTATTCCCAGAGTTCCTTCCCAATATCAGTCCCTGCCTGGAAAATGTCTACATCTTCCATTATGCAGATTTAGGGAGGGTCAACATGTTA
>NW_027898056.1:0-238 GCF_054177405.1 Leptonychotes weddellii | reverse complement strand
CAATTTTAATTGTTATAACCTAATTCAATTATTGGAAGTGAAAAGCACCTCCCGCTCACACAACAGGGTACGTGAATAAATGTGTTGGAACCAGTGCTACTTGTTTTCTTTGTATTTCCTGCACAAAAGATGGCGGAGCTCCGCTTCTAACAAACGCTGTGTTGCTAGCTACCACCACCGGAAGCCTCGTGCTGTGTGTGTTTTCCATCTGTTCTTCCAGTCTTCCCAGCCGCCTGGT
>NW_027898055.1:0-1533 GCF_054177405.1 Leptonychotes weddellii | reverse complement strand
GTATCCTTTGGATAAATACCTAGTAGTGCAATTGCTGGCTCATAGGGTAGTTCTATTTTTAACTTTTTGAGGAACTTCCATACTGTTTTCCAGAGTGGCTGCACCAGTTTGCATTCCCACTAGCAGTGAAAGAGGGTTCCCCTTTCTCTGCATCCTTGCCAACACCTGTTGTTTCCTGACTTGTTAATTTTAGCCATTCTGACTGGTGTGAGGTGGTATCTCATTGAGGTTCTGATTTGGATTTCCCTGATGCCAAGCGATGTTCAGCACTTTTTCATGTGTCTGTTAGCCATTTGTATGGCTTCTCTGGAAAAATGTCTGTTCATGTCTTCTGCCCATTTCTTGACTGGATATTTTAGTTTTTGGGTGTTGAGTTTGATAAGTTCTTAATAGATTTTGGTTTTTTTTATGTTACATATTTTATTATGAATGACAATTACAATTTGTCAAGGCAGAGCAAAATGGAAAAGGTGTTTGTTTCATAAAATGATTTTTAGATATAATAAATTGGTCATCATTAAGAGACATTCTCAGAAAATACACAGTGAATTTAAAAGTAGTTTTCTCTCAAGAGTAACAAAAGATCAATGAGGTTAGTTGCTGACATAAGAATTAAATGTCCAGTAAAAATTTTAAAATAATATTTAAGAGGTTCTGAGCTTATAATTTTGTATGGCTATAAAATGGCTTAGATTCTAGCACAAAAAAGAAAACCACCTTGATGGGAAAATTGTGAAAACAAAACAAAACAAAAACCCAATTATTTCAATTATGGAAATTTTGTTAGAAAATTATGAAGATTAAAAGGACTTTTTCATAAAAAATGAAAGATATTCATTGCCACCAAGCAATTGCCTGTGGTATTTAAGAACTTTATAGCAGTATTAAATATCAACTGACTCAAAATTTGAAAAAAATCACAAAATACTTTTCTTTAACTTTATGTGAGTCATACAGTATGAGAGGCACCATCCAATTAATTTCTTGGATATTTTCTACTCAAAAGACTTCCAAATTTACAGATTCAGTTTATGGACTGCAAGAATCAAGGTATTGGAATAGATATTTTTGAATTTTTAACTATCAAAGAAGAATTTCAGCTACATATGAAAAACTTAATTTCGTCATGATAGTTGATGCTCCAGATATGTTACATAAAAATTTTGAATTTATGAGATTTTATTTTTTTATTTTTTTATTTTTCCATGCAGAATGTGCCCTCCTTAATTCCCATCACCAGGCTAACCCATCCTCCCATTCCCCCTCCCCTCTAGAACCCTCAGTTTGTTTTCCAGAGTCCATCGTCTCTCATGCTTCATCTCCCCCTCCGATTTCCCCCTCTTCATTCTTCCCCTCCTGCTATCTTCTTCTTTTTTTTTAAACATATAATGTATTGTTTGTTTCAGAGGTACAGATCTGTGATTCAATAGTCTTGCACAATTCACAGTGCTCACCATAGCACATACCCTCCCCAATGTCTATCACCCAGCCACCCCATCCCTCCCACCCCCCACCACTCCAGCAACCCTCAGT
>NW_027898054.1:0-238 GCF_054177405.1 Leptonychotes weddellii | reverse complement strand
GTAGAGAAAAGGGAGCCCTCGTGCACTGTGTTGGGAATGCAAACTGGTGCAGCCATCATGGCAAACAGTATGGAGGGCCATCAAAAACTTAAAGACAGGGCGCCTGGGTGGCTCAGTTGGTTAAGTGACTGCCTTTGGCTCAGATCATGATCCCAGAGTCCTGGAATCGAGTCCCACATCAGGCTCCCTGCTCAGCGGGGGAGCCTGCTTCTCCTTCTTTTTTTTTTTTTAAAGATTT
>NW_027898053.1:0-238 GCF_054177405.1 Leptonychotes weddellii | reverse complement strand
TGCTTCACAATTTGAAACAAAGGTCTGTTCTTAGGGAAAAACAGCTTAAAAATAAATTATCTAAACCTGGTTTTAAAGATACCCAATAATTTTGACGGCACAGCAAAACAATTTCTTTCCCTTAGTAGAATGAGCACATAGTCTTCTTTTGTTTCATCTTTTTTTTTTTTTTAATGGCTGACTTAGTTGTTACCTGTTAAGTGGATGAGGCAAAGATTATGTGATTAAAAAAACTCGG
>NW_027898052.1:0-238 GCF_054177405.1 Leptonychotes weddellii | reverse complement strand
TTTTTTTTTTTTTTAAGATTTTATTTATTTATTTGAGAGAGAGAGAATGAGAGAGAGAGAGCACCTGAGAGGGGATAGGGTCAGAGGACGAAGCAGACCCCTGCCGAGCAGGAAGCCCGATGCGGGACTCGATCCAGGGACTCCAGGATCATGACCTGAGCCGAAGGCAGTCGCTTAACCAACTGAGCCACCCAGGCACCCCCCCTAAATGGAATTTCAAAAGAAGATATTGGAAACA
>NW_027898051.1:0-238 GCF_054177405.1 Leptonychotes weddellii | reverse complement strand
TGCACCAGGATACCCACTCCGTGCTCTCCTCTCCGCACTGGAGGGGACACAGACCTGAGAGAAGATTTGGTGTTAGGAACAAAATGAAGCGGGACACCATGCTGGATGCCTGCTGGGTGTAGGGAGCCTTCTGAGGAAGGTCAAGGAGAGCCACATGAGGTCTGACTGCTGAGCGCGCATCTGAGCGACAGTAAAAATCAGGGGGAGAGAGAAGAGCTAGCGCGGCTCCCTTGAGGCG
>NW_027898050.1:0-238 GCF_054177405.1 Leptonychotes weddellii | reverse complement strand
TGAGCTGTCAAGGAAATAGAAGTTAAAGCCACAGTGAGAGGATTCGGACTTCCCACAGGACATAGGAGCTAACACGGCAGCCATTTCCCTGCATTTTCTTTTGGGGGACCCATCTCTTCTCCACTCTCAGCCCATGTAGTTTAGGGGCTGATACCCCCTGCCTCTAGAAGTGAGTCTATAACCCCAGGCCTGGCCAGCCTGAGCTCCGTGTTCCCCTGCCCACAGTGACTGGCTTGAG
>NW_027898049.1:0-238 GCF_054177405.1 Leptonychotes weddellii | reverse complement strand
TGCATTTTGTGTTAGCATCAGAAATCTAAAACTACAGGCCTCCTGATTTTCTCATTCACCTCTGTCTCACCACTATTCAGAAAAGTGTACTGGGAGCTCAATAAATATTGGTGAATAATTAACTAATTAAGCAAGTTGTGTCCACTGTTCTCACCTTTAAGAGTATTTTCTAATATTTCTAGTATTTCCTAATATTTCAATCTGCTTGCCACCTCTACACATGGTATTAAGTTTATGG
>NW_027898048.1:0-238 GCF_054177405.1 Leptonychotes weddellii | reverse complement strand
TGGCCACCATTGTTTAAGCTATAAATTGAAGAAATTGCTTTCCACCTCATCAAAAGGACTCTGGCCATCCTCACACTGCTGTTTGAGAAATACTCTTAAAATGTAAATCATGTCCTATTACTATATTGCACACAGTGATGCATTGCCCATCCCTACTCACCATTTTCCTTGCAAAAAGGTGAAACTTAGATTATCATGCGAGTCTCTCCCTTCTCCAGCCATTTCTCATCACGGACAC
>NW_027898047.1:0-238 GCF_054177405.1 Leptonychotes weddellii | reverse complement strand
ACCCCCCACTCCAACAACACTCAGTTTGTTTCCTGCAATTAAGAATTCCTCATATCAATGAGATCATATGATACATGTCTTTCTCTGTTTGACTTATTTCACTCAACATAATACCCTCTAGTTCCATCCACGTCATTGGAAGCACCATTATTTTTTAACAGCATGTTTGGTAAGTTCATTATTGTCCATTTTTGAAAATACCTGCACCATGGATTATGTAGCATGAAAATCCATAATT
>NW_027898046.1:0-238 GCF_054177405.1 Leptonychotes weddellii | reverse complement strand
GGAAGAGCTAAGAAAAATTATCATTTTTCAATTTGTTCAACTTTTTTCCTGCTATGAGAGTGGCAATGACAACTTGCAACCTCTTTACATGTCACAGTGGAAACTGGCTACCTTGTTGGCTGTTTTTATTATGAAAGAATATTGGATTTTGCTTATGCAAAATATTATGCAACATGTTACTTATACATCTATTGAAATAATCATTTGGTTTTGTTGTTTTTTTTAATTATTTTTATTT
>NW_027898045.1:0-238 GCF_054177405.1 Leptonychotes weddellii | reverse complement strand
TATTCACAAATATGATTTTTACGGACCAGAGAAAAGAATTTAAAGAGCAAACAGAATGTCGTTGGAAAAATCTCAGAAGAAACGAGTAAATTCCAGTTGACTGTCCTTTAAAATAAAGTCATGAGTAAATATCCTAAAGTCCTGACACAACTTTTAACAAGAATAAATGAAGTTTTGGTTTTCTGAGATTTATGATGTCGCAAGTACTAGGGAAAAATTCACTGTAACATATTAACAG
>NW_027898044.1:0-1533 GCF_054177405.1 Leptonychotes weddellii | reverse complement strand
AGGTATATGGTTGGATTTCCATAAGAAAAATGTTATAAATGTTTGTAATGCTACTGTTCTGTGCTGGCAGTGTAGTCGCTGGCTACTGTATTCTTTTCCATTTCTTCATAATGAGATGGGGGCAAGTTGATAGGTTTTACATACCTCTTGATATCTAATGGCAAACTCGACCAGCCCTACTCCTGCCCCAGGTGGTGCCCCCTGCAAGTGGCATATTTGATGAGCTTGCCCACAGAGCAGTCATAACCAGCACCGTTCTTGCACTAGTGAGAGACATTCTCTGATGCTGCTTCTCGCCTGAAGCCACAGAGTTCTCCTCCTGAGGTCAATAAATGCTCAGGCAGATTATAGAGTTGGGCTCATTAAAATCTGGCTGTAGAGCAATGGTGGTACCAGAATATGATGTGTTATTACTTCCATTTTCATTTTCTGAAATGACTGTGGCATTACTCATTGGAGATGCATTAGACCTTTTGGACATGTTTTTATGCAATTAACTTCACAGAAGTATAAATGCCAACAAAATTTCCGAAATATGGTAATGCAAATTTCCAAGTCTGGTTTAATAACACAAAATAACTGCTGTTTACATGTAATAAATAAAGTATGTAGAAATAGGTAAAGACTCAAATGCACTTAATAAACACACTATTTTAAAAAATAGGTAGATAAAAATTGAAAAATTGCTAGCACAAAGCCTTACATAATAGGCATTCATTAAATATTGATCTCCCTGTTTTCTTTCATTTTTAACCCTCTGTATTTAGAAGATGGGTTTGTTAAAGTCCTTTTCATAGCAAAAAGGAAAAAAAAGTGCTTAAGTAAGAAGAATTAGTCCTTGGATCACCCATTTCATTGTTTATTTTGGGAAAGAAATGTGGTACAACAGAAATATTATTAACCAGACCAATCTAGACTCAAATCCCAGCTAGCTGTGTGGCCTTAGGTAAACTCTTTAATTTTCTGAGGATTGGCTTCTCATTCTTAGAATAGAAAATAATCTGAATATTCAAGGCAGTGGATTGATAACACTGCCTTGCAGAATCATTCTGACAATTTAGGATGAGGCCATTAAATATTCAGTTCATTGCATTTGTATAGTTTTGGTTACAAGCAACCTTCTACCCATGTAATTTCCTAGGTATCTCTCTCTGGAGGGAGATTTTGTAGTAAGCACATGGGCTTCTGGACCTTCTCAGTCATTTCTCAGTGGAAACCAATGACTCTTATTTACCTAACCATGTTGCTTTACCATAGAAAAAGAATGCACCATTTTTACAGACATAGGCATGCTGGTTACCAGGGTAGTGGGGCCTCATCCTAAATTATTATACTTTTTTTTTTTTTTTAAAGATTTTATTTGACAGAGAGAGAGAGACAGCGAGAGAGGGAACACAAGCAGGGGGAGTGGGAGAGTGAGAAGTAGGCTTCCTGCAGAGTAGGGAGCCTGATGTGGGGCTCGATCCCAGGACCCTGGGATCATGACCTGAGCTGAAGGCAGACGCTTAACGACTGAGCCACCCAGGTGCCCCC
>NW_027898043.1:0-238 GCF_054177405.1 Leptonychotes weddellii | reverse complement strand
GATTTCACTCCAAATTTCGTGAGATCTCATGGACAACTGGCATTTTACTCCAAATCTCATGAGATCTCATGGACCTTGGGCCAGATTTTACTCCGAGCCTCATGAGATCTTATCCAAACCTTGCAGACCTCAATCCAAATCTCGTGAGATCTCATGTTTATTGGGCAAGGTTTCACCCTAAATCACGTGAGATCTCATGCACATCGAGAGAAATTTCACTCCAAATCTCGTGAAATCT
>NW_027898042.1:0-238 GCF_054177405.1 Leptonychotes weddellii | reverse complement strand
TTTCCTTTTGTGGACAAGGAGGATGACTCAGGATCGATGCAAGAGTCCAGGAAGTAAAACCAAGAGCCATGAAGAATTAGTACCAGATCTTGAGTTCTCATCAAGAACTGATAACCTCGCACTTCCGACGGCAGGGTCTGGAGAAGGGGCGGCAGGCGCCATGTCCGGCCGCGAAGGTGGCAAGAAGAAGCCCCTGAAGCAGCCCAAGAAGCAGGCCAAGGGGCGCCTGGGTGGCTCA
>NW_027898041.1:0-238 GCF_054177405.1 Leptonychotes weddellii | reverse complement strand
TAATAGTTTAAAAAGTACAGCCATCTCTGCAGATGCAGGAAAAAAAAAAAAATCAATGAATGTAGTACCAGGTCATTTAACAAAAAACTCACAGCAAATTAGGAAAAGAGGAAAGCATCTTTTTTCCTGATAAGTGTATCTATGAAACACTTAATGTCACTTCATTGAAAACCTTGCTTTGGGATCCAGAAAAAAAAAAACACACAAGTATACACAATTTCTGTTTAGCAATTTCTGT
>NW_027898040.1:0-238 GCF_054177405.1 Leptonychotes weddellii | reverse complement strand
TCTGCTGAATTATTTTTATGGGAATTGGCTAGGTTAAAAGGTAGGTTCAATTGTGCAGCGGCATTGGAAGCTTTTTTAAGTGTTGCTTTGCTAACACTTGATATTTGCTGTTTTAAAGAAGTTAATTGGCTCATAATGTGTCCTATAATTTATGACATTAAAATATTTGATGCAAACTTTGTTATTATAGCAAATCAGTGCTTTAACAAGACTAAATAACGTCACCATAAATATAAGT
>NW_027898039.1:0-238 GCF_054177405.1 Leptonychotes weddellii | reverse complement strand
GCTGAGTTACTAAACCCCCTTTTTTCTGGACACCAGCCATACTGAGCATGTCTTATGCCATCTTAATGCTGACATCCCCCCATCTGCCCAAATGTCTCGGGAGGGAGATTCTGATTGGCTGCAAAGCTCAGTGATGAAGAGCTCCCATGGAGCCACACGGTGATTCCAGTGACCTCTGACCTGTGCCAACGCCCTGCAGTTTCCCTGGGAGGACGGAAGACGGGCTGCTCTGGGCCGG
>NW_027898038.1:0-238 GCF_054177405.1 Leptonychotes weddellii | reverse complement strand
TAAAGTAGAAATTTGATGCAATTAGTCATATAATTTAGCCTCGAAACCTGCTGTGGAAGAAAGAGCAGGGGATTCTAGCTTAAGTTTCAAGACAGGCTGTCAAAACTGATCAAATCCACCATATAATTGCTCAGCACTTTGCTGTACATTGCCTGGGTTAAAAGAGCATGTGTGTAGTTTCTCTCAACTCAAATTGTTTTCAAAAGGGCAAAAATACTCTTGAGTTAACTTTTAATGG
>NW_027898037.1:0-238 GCF_054177405.1 Leptonychotes weddellii | reverse complement strand
TGGAAATAAGCAAAGACCACCAAATAAGACCACCAAATTAGAACAAACAGAGGCTATTTATTCAGAGCTTGCTATAACAAGAGAGTCAGCCACCACCTCTTGGGTTTGGCAAAGCCTCAAAGGCAGTCATGAGAATGGGAAGCTTTATGGGGGGGGCAGGGAAGAGGGAAGGCTTCATATAAATTTTTTTTTTATTTTTTTTTATTTTTATTTATTTTTTTTTATTCTTATGTTAATC
>NW_027898036.1:0-238 GCF_054177405.1 Leptonychotes weddellii | reverse complement strand
GATATCAGAAAGAAATTGTGATGAAGAGGAAGCTGCACAACAAGTTCTCAAATAAAATGTAATTCGTGTCATGAGAGGGGTCTCTGAGGAGCTATGACACACCCATGACCAAATAGCATCTGTGCTTTAGGACTAATTCATTGTCCACTTCTCTTGCTGACCAGTTTAAACCTCATGACTTTCCTTTCACCAAAATAAAGCAAGTTTCGTGGTTTATCCGTGAGAGGTCCTGTATCAT
>NW_027898035.1:0-238 GCF_054177405.1 Leptonychotes weddellii | reverse complement strand
GGCGCCTGGGTGGCTCAGTTGGTTAAGCGACTGCCTTCGGCTCAGGTCATGATCCTGGAGTCCCTGGATCGAGTCCCGCATCGGGCTCCCTGCTCGGCAGGGAGTCTGCTTCTCCCTCTGACCCTCCCCCCTCTCATGTGCTTGCTCTCTCTCATTCTCTCTCAAATAAATAAATAAAAAAAATCTTTAAAAAAAAAAAAAGAAGAGAACAGGAGCCTAGCATTTACGGCTCTCTTCC
>NW_027898034.1:0-238 GCF_054177405.1 Leptonychotes weddellii | reverse complement strand
TGTTCTGCTAATCTTTAAATCCCCAGCAACTAGCTCAAGTGACTAGGAATCTAAATGATATTTATAAATTCACATTCAACTTAAATGAATAATGAAAAGATACAAGTAAAACTGAACTTCAGGATCATCAAAGGAAACTCTTAATTTTACAGATGAGAAAACCAAGGCTCATGATAGTGAAGTGACTTACTCAAGGTCATAAAGGGAGGGGTTAAATTGGGACTCCTGCCTTTCAGCA
>NW_027898033.1:0-1533 GCF_054177405.1 Leptonychotes weddellii | reverse complement strand
GGGCTTAGAATCCAGAGAGGTACCTATGATGCTTGGAAAGCTTTCCATCCATGATAATGTACCTGTGCTTCGTTAGCTTTTACCCTTCTCTTTCTCATCCTCTGCTGCTATAACTTCTCTCCATTTCTTTCCCCTTTTTCTTCTTTTATACAGTTAAATGTAAATAATTATTTAAATCACCTATCAATGAATGAACTAAAAAACAAAGCCATGACTTCATATTATTTCAATATCTTTCATCAAACAAACCCTACGCACTGATTTAATAGTCTCTCATTTTGCAGTTCTAGGTTAAAATCCATTCACTCGCTATTTCAAAACCCACCTCATGTTATGGTCTCATCACCTTAAGGACTAAAAGTCATGCTTGAAATGTACTAGCTAATTTAACACAAACTGCTACCTAAAGAAGACACTGGCTAAAGGAGAGGGAAAAACCTGCTATTCTGCAAACTCCCAAAACAAGTGGTCTGGGGTTCGGGAAAATGACAAGAAACAAGAAATTTGTATTCTAGTTGTATGCAACCAAATTTCTAGATGCACCTCAGGTATTCTTAACTACAGGAAGAGCTCTATAAATGTAATCCCAAATGCCCACAAGTAAGAGGTAGATAATTATCCGCATGCACAGAGGAAATGTTTCTAGAACTGTATGTTATAATGTTTTTAATATCTTTACTTGGAACATATGCTTCGAACTACCAGGAAGACAGAGGCTGTAGGCATCAACTGAGCTTGAGTCTTTCCTGACATCCCTCCCTACATTCTCTACTTAAAGCAGAGATCAAACAAAGTAGGATAGTGGAGAACAGTCTGCTTAGCAAATATATCCAATCAACAGATACTTCCTTCCTTTTTTTTTTTTCCTTTCTTTTTTTGATGAGTTTGTCTAAAGGTTTATTGACTTTGTTGATCTTTCCAAAGAACCAACTCCTGGATTCATTGATCTGCTCTGTTGTTTTCTTAGTGTCTATTTCATTTATCTCCGCTCTGGTGTTTTTTCCCCCTTCCTTCTCTTGCCTTTGGGCTTTGTTTGGTCTTCTTTTCCTAGCTCCTTTACATATAAGGTTAGGTTGTTTGAGATTTTTGTTTGTTTGTTTCTTGAGGTAGTCCTGTATTGCTATAATCTTCCGTCTTAAAACAGCTTTTGTGGCATCCTAAAGATTCTAGACCATTGTGTTTTCATTTTCACTTGTCTCCATGTAGGTTTTTTTTAAAGATTTTATTCATTTATTTTAGAAAGAGAGGGAAAGTGCCTGCACATGCACAGGGGCTGGGGGAGGAGCAGAGGGAGAGGGAGAGGGGCAAGCAGACTGTGCTGAGCACAGAGCCCAGCGCTGTTCTGTGTGAACCTGAAAACAATGTGTATTCTCTGCCATTTTTGGAGAGACTATTCTGAATATATCTGTTAAGTTCATTTATTTCTCCTTTAAAAAATACTTTTATTTCCCTTTATCCTCTCTATGGCTTCTGTTTAGGCCAATGGCAGGCAATGATATTCACAGGCTTTACAGATCTTCTAAGAAATGTTCA
>NW_027898032.1:0-238 GCF_054177405.1 Leptonychotes weddellii | reverse complement strand
TTTTTTTTTTTTTTTAAGATTTATTTATTTGACACAGCAAGAGAGGGAACACAAGCAGGGGGAGTGGGAGAGGGAGAAGCAGGCTTCCCGCCGAGGAGGGAGCCCGATGCGGGGCTCGATCCCAGGACCCTGGATCATGACCTGAGCCGAAGGCAGATCCTTAACCGATGGAGCCCCCCAGGAGCCCCCTGATCATCTTTTGATAGATGAATGGATAAACACAATGCAGTATGTACAT
>NW_027898031.1:0-238 GCF_054177405.1 Leptonychotes weddellii | reverse complement strand
CTCTGGCCACTTTCCCCGGAGGCCTTCTGCATCTCTTCCGAGAGTCAGAGCAGAAGAGACCATTTCCAACCCTCTGCTCAGAGCAGAGAGATCTCAGTCTGTTCTCCAGTGAGCTCTCCATGCCATACTGTCTTCGTTTCTGTCTGTGCTGCTATAAACTGCAGCGTCCTGGGTTGTGTGCCCCTCCGCAGCCCTCCCAGTCCTGCCTCCAGGTTGGGGCACGTCTCTGCCCTTTGTG
>NW_027898030.1:0-238 GCF_054177405.1 Leptonychotes weddellii | reverse complement strand
TGTTAATATGTTACAGTGAATTTTTCCCTAGTACTTGCGGACATCATAAATCTCAGAAAACCAAAACTTCATTTATTCTTGTTAAAAGTTGTGTCAGGACTTTAGGATATTTACTCATGACTTTATTTTAAAGGACAGTCAACTGGAATTTACTCGTTTCTTCTGAGATTTTTCCAACGACATTCTGTTTGCTCTTTAACTTCTTTTCTCTGGTCCGTAAAAATCGTATTTGTGAATA
>NW_027898029.1:0-238 GCF_054177405.1 Leptonychotes weddellii | reverse complement strand
TTGAAAGCAGTAAGGGAGAAATAATATATTACTTATAGAGGGAAGACAATCTGAATATCAGTGGAAGTATCATTAGAAACCATGAAGATTGAAGGGAGTGACAGAGTACTTTTAAAGTATTAAAAGAAAAGAACTATCAATCCAGGATGCTGTATCCAGTGAAAATATCCTTTGGTACTGAAGAGGAAATCAATTCCTTATGTGGAAGAAAACTAAGAGAACTTGCTGCCAACAGACT
>NW_027898028.1:0-238 GCF_054177405.1 Leptonychotes weddellii | reverse complement strand
TGTATGGATTTGTGTGCATGTGCATGTGTGCATGTGTGCGTGTGTGTGTGTGTGTGTGTATGGTGAGTTAACAAGCTGATTCTAATATTTTATTTATTTATTTATTTGACACACACACACACAGAGCAAGCACAAGCAGGGGAAGCAGCAGGCAGAGGGAGAGGAAGAAGAGGCTCTGCCATGAGCAGGGAGCCTGATGTGGGGCTCGATCCCAGGACCCTGGGATCATGACCTGAGC
>NW_027898027.1:0-238 GCF_054177405.1 Leptonychotes weddellii | reverse complement strand
TTTCTTGCAAACTCTTACCACATTTGTCTCTCTCCCCTGCTTAGGGGGATTGTTGAGCTTCGCCTGTTTCTTCTCCCTGCACTGCAGCCTGGGGAGTCTCTCCAAGCAGTGTGCTGAAGCAATTGTAGCGCTCCCTTCGCTTGTTTACTCTTTCTTAACAGTCATCATTTTGTGTTGCTTGATGTATGACATCTGGAAAGCATTATTTTATATGTTCTGTCTGGTTTTGTAGTTGCTT
>NW_027898026.1:0-238 GCF_054177405.1 Leptonychotes weddellii | reverse complement strand
TTGATCACTTAGGAAATGTAGTTTTTCAAATTCCTAACGCAAAAATTTTGCCACAATTTCCTTTCTTTTTTTCAGCTGCTAAGAATGGAAAACTATCACATTTGAAAATTTGCTCTACCAAATGAAGCACCTTTTATGCCTACTGTTTATGAATAATAATGCTTCCTTGGGTTATTTATCCAGAAACATAGATTGATGGCTTAATATATGTCATATGCCATTTAAAAAAAAAAAAAAG
>NW_027898025.1:0-238 GCF_054177405.1 Leptonychotes weddellii | reverse complement strand
CAGGTGACTCCATGGAGCAGGAAAGCTGATGAGTGGTTGCCAGGGGATGGGAGGCCTGGGGGATGGGGAGTGGCTGCTTTATGGGAAGGGGCTTACCTTTCGAGGCACTGAAGACGTCTGGGAACTAGATAGATATTGTAAATATCCTAAATGCCCCTGAGTTGCTCACCTTAAAATGGTTAGTTTTATGTTACGTGAATTTCGCCTCCATAAAACAAAACAAAACAAGGGGCGCCTG
>NW_027898024.1:0-238 GCF_054177405.1 Leptonychotes weddellii | reverse complement strand
CCTTTATCTTGTAGCTCTATGCCTAAGGTTTAAAGCATCGTTCTAAAATTACTTACAAAATCTATTTTCAAATCATATTGATACTCAAAAAGTATATAGACTTGTAGAAAGTTATGTATTTCCTTTCAGCTCTGTTCCTTGATATATAAAATGATAATAAGAGTAATTGAATCTTTGAGTGATTGTAAAGATTAAACAACACATATAGCCTGTGTTCTTTGTCCTCTGTAATTAAAGT
>NW_027898023.1:0-238 GCF_054177405.1 Leptonychotes weddellii | reverse complement strand
GGCGCCTGGGTGGCTCAGTTGGTTAAGCGACTGCCTTCAGCTCAGGTCATGATCCTGGAGTCCCGGGATCGAGTCCCGCATCGGGCTCCCTGCTCGGCAGGGAGTCTGCTTCTCCCTCTGACCCTCCTCCCTCTCATGCTCTCTGTATCTCATTCTCTCTGTCTCAAATAAATAAATAAAATCTTTAAAAAAAAAAAAAGAACCAGATATTTCATAGATAAGAGAAAAGCAGGAACAT
>NW_027898022.1:0-1533 GCF_054177405.1 Leptonychotes weddellii | reverse complement strand
GGGATGGGTTAGCCTGGTGATGGGTATTAAGGTGGGCATGTATTGTATGGAGCACTGTGTGTTATACGAAAACAATGAAGCGTGGATCACTACATCAAAAAGTAATGATGTATTGAATGGTGACTAACATAACATAATAAAATAAAATTTAAAAAAAAGTGACAAAGATAAGAAAGGATCACAGAAAATATCCAGAAATAATGACAAAACAAGTAATAAATTGGCAATAAATACATATCCATCAATAATTTCTTTGAATGTAAAAGGACTAAATGCTCAGTTATAAATATTTATGCACCCAACATGGGAACACTCAGATATATAAAAAAACAATAACAAACATAAAAGGACTCATTGATAATAATACAATAATAGTAGGGGACTTTAACACCCCACTCACATCAATGGGACAGATAATCTAAACAGGAAATCAACAAGGAAACAAGGGCTTTGAATGACACACTGGACCAGATGGACTTAATAGATACATTCAGGGCATTTCATCCTAAAGCAGCCCAATACACATTCTTTTCAAGTGTACATGGGACATGCAATAGAATAAATCACATATGAGGTCACAAATCAGCCCCACAAATACAGAAAAGTTTGAAATCATACGATGCACCTTTCTGACCACAATGCTGTGAATCTAGATGTCAAGCACAAGAAAAAGTTTAGAAAGACCACAAATACATAGAGGTTAAACAACATGCTCCTAAAGAGTGAATGGGTCAGCCAGGAAATCAAAGAAGAAATAAAAAATACATAGAAACAAATGAATATGAAAACATGACAGCCCAAAAGCTTTGGTATACAGCAAAAGGAGTCCCTAGGGGAAGTTTATACAGGCCTACCTCAAAGCAGGAAAAATCTCAAATAAACAGGCCTACCTCAAAGCAGGAAAAAAATCTCAAATAAACAACATAATCTTACACATAAGAAGCTAGAAAAAAACAAAAATGAAGGCTAAAGCCAGTGGGAGAAGGGAAATAATAAAACCTAGAGCAGAAATAAATGATATAGAAACTAAAACAAAACAGTAGATCAGATCATTGAACCTGGAGTTGGTTCTCTGAAAAAATTAATAAAACTGATAAACCTCTAGCCAGACTTACCAAGAAGAAAAGAGAAAGCACTCAAACATATAAAATCACAAATGAAAGGGGAGAGATAACAACAACCATCACAGAAATACAAGTATAAGAAAATATTATGAAAAATTATATGCCAACACATTGGACAACCTGGAAGAAATGGATAAATTCTTAGAAACATATAAACGACTAAAACTGAAACAAGAAGAAATAGAAAACTTGAACAGACCAATAACCAGCAAAGAAATTGAATTAGTAATCAAAAATCTCCCAGCAAACAAAAGTCCAGGGACAGATGGCTTCACAGGGGAATTCTACCAAACATTTAAAGAAGAGTTAATACCTATCCTTTGCAAACTGTTCCAAAAATTCAAGAGGAAGGGAAACTTCCAAATTCATTCTATGAGGCCAGCATTACCCTGATTCCAAAACCAGATAA
>NW_027898021.1:0-238 GCF_054177405.1 Leptonychotes weddellii | reverse complement strand
TGCCTACGGGACATTCTCATAACTCACATGTATATTCCTTTTTTTTTTTTTTTAAGATTTTATTTATTTATTTGACAGAGAGATATAGTGAGAGAGGGAACACAAGCAGGGGGAGTGAGGGAGGGAGAAGCAGGCTTCCCGCTGAGCAGGAAGCCTGCTGCGGGGATGCGGGGCCGTATATTCCTTTTTTAAAAAAAAATCAATGTTGCAGGGGGCCTGGGAGGCTCTGTGGGTCAAG
>NW_027898020.1:0-238 GCF_054177405.1 Leptonychotes weddellii | reverse complement strand
AGAGGGCAGAGGGGGAAGCAGACCCCCCGCTGAGCAGGGAGCCCGATGCGGGACTCGATCCCGGGACTCCAGGATCATGACCTGAGCCGAAGGCAGTCGCTTAACCAACTGAGCCACCCAGGCGCCCATCTACTGTTAAGTTTTAAACTAAATGCTATATGGCACCACGATGTATCCCTTCTCAATTAGAGCCCCATACACCACTGAAGAGCCACTACATAAAGCTTATGTAAGAGTT
>NW_027898019.1:0-238 GCF_054177405.1 Leptonychotes weddellii | reverse complement strand
TGTGCAGAAGAGAGACAGGCCCCACTTACTGGCAAAAACTCTTTTTTTTTTTTTTAAGATTTTTATTTATTTATTGAGAGAGATAGTGATAGAGAGAGAGCATGAGAGGGGGAGAGTCAGAGGGAGAGGCAGACTCCCCGCTGAGCAGGGAGCCTGATGCGGGACTCGATCCCGGGACTCCAGGATCATGACCTGAGCCGAAGGCAGTCGCTTAACCAACTGAGCCACCCAGGCGCCC
>NW_027898018.1:0-238 GCF_054177405.1 Leptonychotes weddellii | reverse complement strand
GCCACGGTCTGCGGAGCTGGCTCTCCCCGGGCACACCTCGGGCTCCCTGGCTCGTTGCCTGCAGACCCGTCAGAGACCAAGCCCTCCGCATGAGGGGAGGCTTTGCTGCTTTAGCCAGGTGTGGCCTGTGTTACTGACCTACTGGACTGTGCCTTCTGGGCTGTTGCCTCGGCTCAATGACAAATCTAAAAACTGCAGTTGGCTCTTCCTAAAGTATCTGAGTGTCACCCCCGGACCT
>NW_027898017.1:0-238 GCF_054177405.1 Leptonychotes weddellii | reverse complement strand
TCTCTCTATCTCTCTGTCAAATAAATAAATAAAATCTTTAAAAAAAAAAAAAGAAAAAAAAGAATTTAAAGACTTGATTGTTAAAAAACAAAGTCAAGTTTAAAAACCTTAAAAAAAAAAAGAAATAATAAAATAAAAAAATATATTCATCTTGTTGGAGTAAGAGTTTTAATATCAAGTACATGGTATGAGCTTGGGATTTGGTTTTCTTCTGCTAAAATGACAGCTTTTTGAGATT
>NW_027898016.1:0-238 GCF_054177405.1 Leptonychotes weddellii | reverse complement strand
GCATTGAGATGTCCCCCTCTACCCTAAATTCAGCTTCAGACACCTGCAACAGGAGACCAAAGGGCATCTTGCTTGTTAGATCTTCCAGCCCACACCTGGCCCCGATAAGGAAGTGGCTACCCCCAGACACCTGGAGACGGAAGCAGAGTGCTTTGAGGATGCCATGGTCAGGATGGACCACAGTCTCCAAACTGGAGGTCGGCCTTCCCTGGCCTGTGGTGGCCTACAGGTACATCTG
>NW_027898015.1:0-238 GCF_054177405.1 Leptonychotes weddellii | reverse complement strand
TAGATGTAGCTGGAGGCAGGCAGGGCTTGGAAGCAGGTTAAGGAGTTTGGTTGTTTTCTAACAGATAGACAGATCCTTTAAAGGCTTTAATCAGGGAGATTGACTCAACCAGATTTGCCTTTAGAAAAGTTCACTTTAACAAAGGGGAGACCAGAGAGGAGGCAGAAAGGCCATTTAGGAGGCTTAATTTTTTTTTTTTCATCAAAATAATCCTTGGAAAGATATTGAACAGATTTAT
>NW_027898014.1:0-238 GCF_054177405.1 Leptonychotes weddellii | reverse complement strand
GAGGAGAGAGACAGGGTTCATTCAGTTCCCCAGACAACCCAGATCTGATGATGGTCAGGGTGGAAGGACTCTAAATCTTCCCTCCAGCTCCGAAGCTTCAAAACAGTGTAGGTAGCACAGTGTGGGGACCTTTTGGTCCCTGATATCCGTTGGTCCCTCCCTCTGAGCTGCGTTAAACCTTCAACACCAACTCCTTTCCTCTCCAGGGTGAATTACACAAATTACCATCACACTCCGG
>NW_027898013.1:0-238 GCF_054177405.1 Leptonychotes weddellii | reverse complement strand
GTGCTCCTCCTGGGGAAGAGGACACCAGCACTGCTAGGAGGGGAGCTGTTTTCACGAAAAGGAAGCTGGTAGCCACATAGAAGGGGGAGTGGTAGCCCAGGACTGCAGAGGGGAGAATCACATAGGGAAGCCGATTTGGGTTCAACTCAAGGCAGAACTTTCTAACAATGTGAGCTGTTCAATGGTGACCTGGGCTGTTGAGTGAGGTTAGGATTCCCTTTTGTCCATGGAAGTGCAT
>NW_027898012.1:0-1533 GCF_054177405.1 Leptonychotes weddellii | reverse complement strand
CTGCCTCCCTCCCTGGCTCCAGTCCTCTCCTCTGAGCCTCTGCCCTGGCCCCTGTGACTCAGGCTGTGCCTCCAGTGGCCCGGGTCTGGGCTGCAGGCCGCCCATGGGCAGTTCAGGTGCTGCGGATGGAAGCCGGCTGGCCGTGCGCTCCCCTCACCCCAGCCCCCGTGGGGACCAACGTGGGCCCAGGTGCCAGATAGGACTGGAGCCGCCGCCTTCCAGACGGCGCGAGGCACTTCCCCTCCCTGCCCATGCTCCTGCTCGGGCTCGGGGGGCTCCTCTGAAGTGAGTCCCATCTGCCCCAAACGCTGGCTCCCCGGACCCCACCCCACCAGCCAGACCCCTAACCCCTGGCGACAGACCTACAGAGAAGCCAACACAACCTACACTCCAGGCATCGTACTTCACTCCTCACTTGCTACAGAGGTTGCTTGACTGTTCCAGAAAAATCCTGCTAAGTTAGGCCCCCAGTGCTGTCCTTTGGTTTATAACAGTAACCTCTCCAACTTTCGAAAGGTCACCGGACACGTTTCTGTGGGCTGGCCCAGGGGCTGAACCACCTTCTGCTGCAAGCCTGGGGCTCTGTCCTCAGAGGGAATTCCCACCATTCCCGGCCTGAAGCACGACCCTCTACCTGCCCCAGCTGACCTGCGCAGGACGCCGGCACAGGGCGGGAGAGCGGACAGGGCCTCGGATCAGGAGCCCAATCTGCTCTCAACGCGACATGACCTCTCTCTGGGAGCCTCCACAGAAGGGACAGCCCTGGAAACAAACTCAGGGGCTGCATCTTATCTAAAGGGGGTATAAACTGATCCACGTGGCTTTCTGAGACCTGAGAAGGGGCTGTGACCAGGAGGTCAGGCTGACGTGGTGCCAGGCCTCTGCTGGGGTCTGCCAGGGACTGTGGGCGACCAAGCACAAACTTCCCAGCTGAGGCCAAGGTCCCCACATGCCTGGATTACCGTGGAGGCAACAGCCTCTTTCTGGGAGCATGACCCGGGACACACAAGGAGTTGGGAGAGGGAGCGCATTCTGCCTTTTTAAAAACTGGACCGAGGCCAGAGGGGAAGTGGAACCCTCAGGTCTGAATGCAAGACTGGACGGGTCTCTCTGGCCGCCAGGTCAGCCCAGCCCTTGGCAGATCCCGTTCCAGGGACCTGGAACCTCCCGGCCGTGCACCAGCACCATGCTCCTCATCACGGGCACACTGCTCAGCCCCTGAGAGCGCCAGGCCAGGCCTCCCAGATGGCGGGGGCGCCCGGAGTTTACCAGCCTCGCCGACGAACACCTCCACGGGCGCGCTGCTGGGCTCTCGCCGATGATGTTGTAGGCCGTCAGGATGACCTCATGACACCGGCGTTTCTCAGAGCTACAGGTGGAAAGAGACAGGGGTCAGCTGGCCCGGGAACACCTCGTTCTTCCCACTCCTTGAACATTTAGCTTTGCTGGGCCCTTGTAAGTCTTACCTTCCCTGGTGTCCTCGGTGAAATCCCTTTTCCCTGACAACCTATCTCAAATGGCTCCTCCTCCGTG
>NW_027898011.1:0-238 GCF_054177405.1 Leptonychotes weddellii | reverse complement strand
TTCTCTAGAACCTTTTATAAACAATTTAAAGTGATTTTAAAAAAAATCAGATGTAGTAGGCAGCTCACACTACACAATGACTATGTATTTTGTAAATTAAATATTTCCAGTGCACTAGTGTAGATAGTTATGAAAGGAATTGTATGATGTTTGTTTTTGTGGAGTCAGTACTTATGCATCATTTGTCTTTTTTTTTTTTTAAAGATTTTATTTATTTATTTGAGACAGAGAGAATGAG
>NW_027898010.1:0-238 GCF_054177405.1 Leptonychotes weddellii | reverse complement strand
TACAGTTTCTTTGAAATGTCTTTTGCTCCTTTATTGTTTCTGTTCCTTTCACATTCTTTTTTAATCTTCCTCGTTGTTTTGGTTTCTTTCATGTGAGAGACTTTCCCCCAGCACGTCTGTCCGAGTTAAGAGTGAGACAGCAGAGACATAAGCAGTGGCCATATGTCGATGGCAGAACTGTTTCTCTTCCCTAGAGAGACCTCCTCCATTCTCCTGTGTGTGTGTGTGTCTGTTGGGG
>NW_027898009.1:0-238 GCF_054177405.1 Leptonychotes weddellii | reverse complement strand
GAGCAGGAGAGGGAGAAGCAGACTCCCTGCCGAGCAGGTAGCCCGATGCGGGACTCGATCCCGGGACTCCAGGATCATGACCTGAGCCGAAGGCAGTCGCTTAACCAACTGAGCCACCCAGGCGCCCATCTACTGTTAAGTTTTAAACTAAATGCTATATGGCACCACGATGTATCCCTTCTCAATTAGAGCCCCATACTCCACTGAAGAGCCACTACATAAAGCTTATGTAAGAGTT
>NW_027898008.1:0-238 GCF_054177405.1 Leptonychotes weddellii | reverse complement strand
TTTTGTGATTTAAAGCTGTATTTATCTCCAAGGACAGAGCACACTCAAAGTCAACTGCCAAGTACGAAGTTAATTTCGTAAAAATTAAGCATCCTTTCTCAACTTGACCACTTTTCTCAACTGAGGCTAGGTTTGAAGTCAGTCTTTTTTTTGCATCCAAGTGAAATTATACTTCCTGATTGTGTGCTGTAGGCGTTTTTTTATTTCTTTTTTTTTTAATGTTTCCTTATTTTTTTTT
>NW_027898007.1:0-238 GCF_054177405.1 Leptonychotes weddellii | reverse complement strand
GATCAGAGTAGAGGCCTGTGTGGGGAAGTGGGGCTGAGGCTACCAAGACAAGTCACCAGAATTACTCAGAAGTGGCACGGAAGCTGAATTGCCCAACGCTGGAGGTTCAATGGGGAAGGTCTCTCTGGTGACCTCAGCCACAAGTGTGTTTTCCACAGCAGGACTGAGTTTAACCAGGGACCGAGTGGCACGCTATGGCGTGCGCTGTGGGGACCAGGCTAGCTGGGCCCTGGTTCTG
>NW_027898006.1:0-238 GCF_054177405.1 Leptonychotes weddellii | reverse complement strand
TTAACTATAATGGTTGTGAGGGGCACCTGGGTGGCTCAGTTGTTAAGTGTCTGCCTTCGGCTCAGGTCATGATCCCAGGGTCCTGGGATCGAGCCCCGCATCAGGCTCCCTGCTCAGCGGGAAGCCTGCTGCTCCCTCTCCCACTCCCCCCTGCTTGTGTTCCCTCTCTCACTATCTCTCTCTCTGTCAAATAAATAAATAAAATCTTTTTTTTTTAAGATTTTATTTATTTAATAGA
>NW_027898005.1:0-238 GCF_054177405.1 Leptonychotes weddellii | reverse complement strand
TTAGTGCAACAGGGAAAGTGATATATAATCACCAAAAGCAGGCTGGAGAATTCCATACATATAATCTGATTTATAAAACATACAGAAAAAAAATATTGGGGAAAATGTCCACAAATCCTAAACAGTATTTATCTCTGGGTTGTGGAGTTATAGGCGATTTTCCCCCTAAATTTCTATAGCTGTTATGTATTATTTGTACACCTAAAATTTTTGCAAAAAAAAAAAAAATCAAGTGCTT
>NW_027898004.1:0-238 GCF_054177405.1 Leptonychotes weddellii | reverse complement strand
CTTACTTGTTTTCTCAAGTCATTTCAGAAAACATTAAAGATCTCCAAGTTACATTTCTTTAAAGCTTATTCCTTTGACTTACAGGGTACGCACCCTCAGTAAGTGCCGTAAGCTCCCGACATCTGAAGAAGACACTTCTGGGGAGCATCTTGAAAACCCTATTGAAAGCATCTGATGGTTAAAAAGGGCGAATTAGATTGGTCAGGATATATGAGATCAGCATTTTTAGGGCTTAAGG
>NW_027898003.1:0-238 GCF_054177405.1 Leptonychotes weddellii | reverse complement strand
CCTGCTTTGCCCCTGTTTTGACAGCTGCTTCTTTAACTTCACAAGGTGGTCCCTAAATACACCACTCAGTTTACGCATCCACACCTTTTCCAGCGATCCCCTCTCCTCCCACCCGAATACCCTCCACTCCTTCTCCTGTCTGCAGGACTCCTACTCACCCTTCAAAGCCCTGGCATGTCACCACCTTTCTGCAGCTGCTGCTTCCTCTACCAGCACATTAATTATGCCCTGGTCACTT
>NW_027898002.1:0-238 GCF_054177405.1 Leptonychotes weddellii | reverse complement strand
GGTGCTCTCGCCTGAGCTGTCTGGTCATACAAGGGGGGTTGGGGTGGCTACAGCTACGCAGAGCAGGGGGCAGGACAGGGAGCAGCAAGGCGTGGCCCCTAGTGACATGTGGGGCCCTTAGGTCACCCCTCAGGGATGGGAGAGGCCCTGCCACCCTCAGTGACATGCTCACCACCTCTGTGGACTCCCAGCCTGGCCTCCAGGCTGCGCTCCTACCTGGGCCTCCGGGCCCCTCTCT
>NW_027898001.1:0-1533 GCF_054177405.1 Leptonychotes weddellii | reverse complement strand
CACCCCACCCCCCACTCCAGGAACCCTCAGTTTGTTTCCTGAGATTAAGAATTCCTCATATCAGTGAGGTCAAATGATACATGTCTTTCTCTGATTGACTTATTTCGCTCAGCATAACACCCTCCAGTTCCATCCACGTTGTTGCAAATGGCAAGATTTCATTCCTTTTGATGGCTGCATAATATTCCATTGTGTATATATACCACATCTTCTTTATCCATTCGTCTGTCGTTGGACATCTTGGCTCTTTCCAGAGTTTGGCTATTGTGGACATTGCTGCTATAAACATCAGGGTGCACGTACCCCTTTGGATCCCTACATTTGTATCTTTGGGGTAAATAACTTCTAATGTGAAAACCAGTAGTTCCACCTATCATCATCTTTACAGTTTTGTGAATAGAAGTGGACACAAAGCAGGAGATAGACTTACTGTCGTTCACAATCCTCACTTTATTTCTCCGTTCATTGAAGTGAGTTATATCTATACATGTTCTTTGTGAAAAATTTGGAACTATACACATAAGCATAAACTATAGACCAGTGGAACAGAATAGAGGGCCCAGATATGGACCCTCAACTCTATGGTCAAATAATCTTCGACAAATCAGAAAAAATATGCAATGAAAAAAAGACGGTCTCTTCAATAAATGGTGCTGGGAAAATTGGACAGCTATATACAGAAGAACGAAACTTGACCATTCTTTAACACCATACACAAAGATAAACTCAAAATGGATGAAAGACCTCAATGTGAGACAGGAATCCATTAAAATCCTAGAGGAGAACGTAGACAGTAACCTCTTCGACATTGGCCACTTCTTTCAAGATACATCACCAAAGGCTAGTGAAACAAAAGCAAAAATGAACTTTTGGGACTTCAGCAAGATAAAAAGCTTCTGCACAGCAAAAGAAACAGTCAACAAAACTAAGAGGCAACCCACAGAATGGGAGAAGATATTTGCAAATGACACTACAGACAAAGCGCTGATTTCCAAAATCAATAAAGAACTTCTCAAACTCAACATCCAAAAAGCAAATAATCAAGTCAAAGAATGGGCATAAGACATGAACAGACACTTCTCCAAAGAAGACATCAAATGGCTAACAGACACATGAAAAAATGTTCATCATCATTAGCTATCAGGGAAATTCAAATCAAAACCACATTGAGATACCACCTTACACCAGTTAGAATGGCAAAAGTGGACAGGGAAAGAAACAACAAATGTTGGAGAGGTTGTGGAGAAAGGGGAACCCTCTCACACTGTTGGTGGGAATGCAAGTTGGTACAGCCACTTTGGAAAACAGTGTGGAGGTGCCTCAAAAAATTAAAAATAGAGCTACCTTATGACCCAGCAATTGCACTCCTGGGTATTTACCCCAAAGACACAGATGTAGTGAAAAGAAGGGCCCTATGCACCCCAATGTTCCTAGCAGCAATGTCCACAATAGCCAAACTGTGGAAAGAGCCGAGATGCCCTTCAACAGATGAATGGATAAAGAAGATGTGGTCCATATATACAATGGAATATG
>NW_027898000.1:0-238 GCF_054177405.1 Leptonychotes weddellii | reverse complement strand
CCCTCACCCCCCTCCCCTCTAGAACCCTCAGTTTGTTTCTCAGAGTCCATAGTTTCTCAATGTTCATCTCCCTCCGATTTCCCCCCCTTCATTTTTCCCTTCCTTCTCCTAATGTCCTCCATGCTATTCCTTATGTTCCACAAATAAGTGAAACCATATGATAATTGACTTTCTCTGCTTGACTTCTTTCACTTAGCATAATTTCCTCCTGTGGTTTTAGTGTACTTCCTAGTTCAGT
>NW_027897999.1:0-238 GCF_054177405.1 Leptonychotes weddellii | reverse complement strand
TATCTTCACAACCCAATCAAATGTCTGAAAATTTTAAATAAGAACACTAGCCACAAAAGTGCTAATGCATACACTCAGCAAACAACAATGTAATTTAACCATCAATACTTGCTAATTTAATACACAATAAAATATCTGAGGACAGAAAGAATAAATCTTTTTTTTTTTTTTTTTAAGATTTTATTTATTTATTTTGACAGAGAAAGAGAGAGACAGCGAGAGAGGGAACACAAGCAGG
>NW_027897998.1:0-238 GCF_054177405.1 Leptonychotes weddellii | reverse complement strand
TTCTTTTTTTGTTGTTAACAGGTTATTTTTTTTCCCCTACTGTTTTACTAAGAAATAACTGACATACATCACTGTGCAAGCTTGAGGAATATAGCATGATGACTTGATTTACATATATTGTGAAGTGATTATCACAACACATTTGGCTAACATCCATCATCTCACAAAGACACAGGATGAAGAAAGAAGAAAAAAAAAACTCTCCTTGTGATGAGAACTCTTAGGAATTGCTCTCTTG
>NW_027897997.1:0-238 GCF_054177405.1 Leptonychotes weddellii | reverse complement strand
TCATTTTGGTCTTTCCTTTCCACTCACAGAGTTCTCTGTAGTATTTCTTTAAGCTTTAGTGTTCATGAACTCCTTTAGTGTTTGTTTGTATGGGAAATTCTTTACTTCTCTTCCTATTCCTAATGATAGCCTTGCTGGATAGAGTATTCTAGGTTTCAGATTTTTCCCATTGAGCACTTTGACTGTATCATGCCCTTCCATCTAGCTTGACAAATTTCTGTGGAGAGACCTGCAGCTA
>NW_027897996.1:0-238 GCF_054177405.1 Leptonychotes weddellii | reverse complement strand
GCCATCTAGTGTTTGTGAATAAAATTATGGAATATGATATTTTTTTATTTGCTCTGACAAAAATTTTGTATACCT
Organism: Leptonychotes weddellii; assembly: GCF_054177405.1. Classification (NCBI taxonomy): domain Eukaryota; kingdom Metazoa; phylum Chordata; class Mammalia; order Carnivora; family Phocidae; genus Leptonychotes; species Leptonychotes weddellii. The sequence continues at coordinate 163 of NW_027897996.1, read as the reverse complement.
TATGTGGCAGATTTTTTTCTTAGTACTACTCTGGTGTTGATACTACTCACTCCTACTGATACTGAAGTGCTCTGGGGTTTTTTTGAGTTAGTATAGTTTTTAATGGATACTTGTTCACTTAAAAGTGTAACACATGAAAAATTTTACTTGTTTGAGTATTTAT
>NW_027897995.1:0-238 GCF_054177405.1 Leptonychotes weddellii | reverse complement strand
TTCTTTTTTTGTTGTTAACAGGTTATTTTTTTTCCCCTACTGTTTTACTAAGAAATAACTGACATACATCACTGTGCAAGCTTGAGGAATATAGCATGATGACTTGATTTACATATATTGTGAAGTGATTATCACAACACATTTGGCTAACATCCATCATCTCACAAAGACACAGGATGAAGAAAGAAGAAAAAAAAAAACTCTCCTTGTGATGAGAACTCTTAGGAATTGCTCTCTT
>NW_027897994.1:0-238 GCF_054177405.1 Leptonychotes weddellii | reverse complement strand
TGCACCAGGATACCCACTCCGTGCTCTCCTCTCCGCACGGGAGGGGACACAGACCTGAGAGAAGATTTGGTGTTAGGAACAAAATGAAGCGGGACACCATGCTGGATGCCTGCTGGGTGTAGGGAGCCTTCTGAGGAAGGTCAAGGAGAGCCACATGAGGTCTGACTGCTGAGCGCGCATCTGAGCGACAGTAAAAATCAGGGGGAGAGAGAAGAGCTAGCGCGGCTCCCTTGAGGCG
>NW_027897993.1:0-238 GCF_054177405.1 Leptonychotes weddellii | reverse complement strand
GTGTCATTCTTATCAGACAATGACCTCAGAAGGACAGAACTCCTGATTTTCTCATTCACCTCTGTCTCACCACTATTCAGAAAAGTGTACTGGGAGCTCAATAAATATTGGTGAATAATTAACTAATTAAGCAAGTTGTGTCCACTGTTCTCACCTTTAAGAGTATTTTCTAATATTTCTAGTATTTCCTAATATTTCAATCTGCTTGCCACCTCTACACATGGTATTAAGTTTATGG
>NW_027897992.1:0-238 GCF_054177405.1 Leptonychotes weddellii | reverse complement strand
TTTCCTTTTGTGGACAAGGAGGATGACTCAGGATCGATGCAAGAGTCCAGGAAGTAAAACCAAGAGCCATGAAGAATTAGTACCAGATCTTGAGTTCTCATCAAGAACTGATAACCTCGCACTTCCGACGGCAGGGTCTGGAGAAGGGGCGGCAGGCGCCATGTCCGGCCGCGAAGGTGGCAAGAAGAAGCCCCTGAAGGAGCCCAAGAAGCAGGCCAAGGGGCGCCTGGGTGGCTCA
>NW_027897991.1:0-238 GCF_054177405.1 Leptonychotes weddellii | reverse complement strand
GTGGTTAAGAGTCTGTTTAGGTTTTCTATTTCTTCCTGGTTCAGTTTAGTTTATATGTCTCTAGGAATGCATCCATTTCTTCCAGATTGTCTAATTTGCTGGCATATAGCTGCTCATAATATATTCTTATAATTGTTTGTATTTCTTTCATGTTGGTTGTGATCTCTCCTCTTTCATTCATGATTTTATTTATTTGGGTGATTTCTCTTTTCTTTTTGATAAGTCTGGCCAGGGGTTT
>NW_027897990.1:0-1533 GCF_054177405.1 Leptonychotes weddellii | reverse complement strand
CAAGGAAACCATCTTAAGGGCAGTTGGTGGAAGAGATTCCTTATGTACAGAGGGAGGAACATCAGAATGACATCAGACCTATCCACAGGGACCTGGCGAGCCAGAAAGGGCTGGCAAGACATATTCAGGGTAATAAATGAGAAGAACATAAAGCCAAGAAACTTTATCCAGCAAGGCTGTCATTTAGAATGGATGGAGAGATACAGAGCTTCCAAAACTGGCACAAACTGAAAGAATATGTGACCACTAAGCCAGCCCTACAAGAGATATTAAGGGGGGATGTAAAAAAGGAGAAAGATCCCAGAGTGATATAAACAGAAATTTACAGGAACAATCTATAGAAACAAGGTCTTCTCAGGAAACATGATGACAATAAATTCATTTCAATAATCAGTCTCAACGTGAATGGCCTAAATGCTCCCATAAATTGGCACAGGGTCACAGATTGGTTAAAAACACAGGACCCATCCATGTGCTGTCTACAAGAGACTCATTTTCAACCTAAAGATACATCCAGACTGAAAGTGAAGGGATGGAGATCCATCTTCCATGCCAAAAGACCTCAAAAGAAAGCTGTGGTAGCAATTCTTATATCAGACAAATTGGACTTTAAGCTACAGACTGTAGATAGAGACACAGAAGGAAACTATATCATTCTTTTATTTCATTAATTTATTTTTTTATTTTATTATGTTGTTAGTCACCATACATTAATTTGGGTTAAATACACAGGAGTGCAATTGCTGGGTCATAGCATAGCTCTATTTTTAGTTTTTTGAGGCACCTCCCACTGTTTTCCAAAGTGGCTGTAGCAACTTGCATTCCCACCAACAGTGTAAGAGGGTTCCCCTTTCTCCACAACCTCTCCAACATTTGTTGTTTCTTTCCCTGTCCATTTTTGCCATTCTAACTGGTGAAAGGGGGTATCTCAATGTGGTTTTTATTTGAATTTCCCTAATGGCTACTGATGATGAACATTTTTTCATGTGTCTGTTAGCCATCTGTATGTCGTCTTCAGAGAAGTGTCGGTTCATGTCTTCTGCCCTTTTTTTGACTGGATTATTTGTTTTTTGGGTGTTGAGTTTGAGAAGTTCTTTATAGATTTTGGATACCAGCCCTTTATCTGTAGTGTCATTTGCAAATATCTTCTCCCATTCTGTGGGTTGCCTCTTTGTTTTGTTGACTGTTTCCTTGGCTGTGCAGAAGCTTTTTATCTTGATGAAGTCCCAAAAGCTCATTTTTGCTTTTGTTTCACTAGCTTTTGGAGATGTATCTTGAAAGAACTTCCTGTGGCAAGAGGTTACTGCCTATGTTGTCCTCTAGGATTTTGATGGATTCCTGTCTCACATTGAAATCTTTCATCCATTTTGAGTTTATCTTTGTGTATGGTGTTAGAGAATGGTCGAGTTTCATTCTTGTGCATGTGGCTGTCCTATTTTCCCAGCACCATTTATTGAAGAGACTGTCTTTTTTCCATTGCATACTTTTTCCTGCTTTGTGAAAGACTATTTGACAATAGAGTTGAGGGTCCAT
>NW_027897989.1:0-12938 GCF_054177405.1 Leptonychotes weddellii | reverse complement strand
ATGGGGTGGCTGGGTGATAGACATTGGGGAGGGTATGTGCTATGGTGAGCATTGTGAATTGTGTAAGACTGTTGAATCACAGACCTGTACCTCTGAAACAAATACATTATATATTAAAAAAGAAAAAGAAAGATAGTAGGGTGGGATAAATGAAGGGGGGGAAATCGGAGGGGGAGATGAACCATGAGAGACTATGGACTCTGAGAAACAAACTGAGGGTTCTAGAGGCGAGGGGGCTGGGGGGATAGGTTAGCCCGGTGATGGGTATTAAAGAGGGCACGTATTGAATGGAGCACTGGATGTCATACGCAAACAATGAATCATGGAACACTACATCAAAAACTAATGATGTAATGTATGATGATTAACATAACATTAATAAAATAAAATTTAAAAAAAGGTAAAATAAAAATATAACTCGGGCACCTGGCTGGCTTGGTCAGAAGAGCATGTGACTCTTGATCTCATGGTCATGAGTTTGAGCCCCACCTTGGGTGCAGTGATTACTTAAAATAAATAAAAATAAAAATAAAATTTAAAAATACTTAAAAATAAAATAAAACTCATGTTACTGTTCAAATCCATGATGTTCACCATAAACTACTTTTTCTTAAGAAAGTAAATCTCTGATATTAACAAGTTTTACTTCTTTATTATAAAAGAATTCAGAAAAATTATCTGTTAAACTCAATAGGACATCAAAGGTGAGTATTTCAGAGTTTTGATAAAATTAAAACATTATGAGCAATATTTTTAATCTGCACAATATAAAGAGTTGATGCCAAAACACTTTCCAAAAAACCAGCAAGTGTACTAAAAATAAGGAAGAGAGTGAAAATAGTAGGAAAAAAAAAAAGCCTTATTACACTATCTTCCCCTCACTTCCCAGTTCCTGGAAGCTGCCTGGGAGGTTATATAAGCACTGAAGTATGTATTTCTAGCAAGAATGCTTTCCGTAGGAGGTAGATGGGAAATCAAAAATAACTATTATTTAACAGCAAAAAAAATCGGTGCAAGAAGTATTGTTTGCAAACTGCATAAAATCAGGTTCTTTCCTTACAGAAAGAAACAAAGAATACAAAACAGAGGAATATTGTCATAAATACTCTGAAGAAATCAGATCAAGCCCAGTGCTCTTGAGAGCTGCCTGCCTTTACTTACTTATAGCTTTGTAACAGAGAACAGTAATACAATTTTACTTGAGTCCCCAAATAGACTAGAAATCTACTGAGGGTAGGAGGTGTCCCTTCCTTTAATGACAAGAATCATATTTTCCACACAGTGTTTAATAAGTCTTCCTAGTAATATTTTATATTTGTACAATTTTGATGCAAATATACATAAAGATGGTCTTGTGTGAGCTTATATCTCTAGTAAGAGACAAGACAAAAACCAATCCCCATTTTGTAGGGCATCACATCTTCTCTTCTGCTGGCCTCCCTAAATACCTTTCACTCCCAATGAGTAAGATGAATGACAAACCTTGGCCCCCTCCCCCTAAAGAGGACCCTTTAATTTATCCAAAACCATCTTCAGAATTCTCCTCAGCAAAAGACAAATACTACCATTCATGCTCTGGATCCCTTTCCTTTAATTTATAACTTCTATTTGTTATGAGACCATCAATGTGAAAGCCATCTGGAAAGTGTGGAGTGACACGCTTTGTTACTTTGAACACAACACAAACGAGATCTTAAGTTGGCCTGCCTTTGCACTTCCTTTTTTGGAGGAAAAGAATGATTATGACTCTGGCTTTTCTTATAATTTCCTAATATAGAATAAGATTTATTGTTAACTATAAAAACAGGGCTTACATTCGCACCTGTGTAAGAGTTTGAATCTAAAACTTAAAGAATGAAATAATTACCTTCAGTTTGTTTGCTTCTTTCTTATCCCCAGCAAAAAAGGAATTCTCATCAAAATGCAAAGGAAATGACCTACGTGTTAAAACAGAGAGGATTCATTTTCAGGTATTATAAAATATTAAAGTCCTGCTAAGATAACATTTTGCTGGCTGGTGATGAATAATACAATAAAAAGAGTAGAAAATCTAGTAAAATCAACACTCTGTTGCCCCAAAACAAAGTCTTATCCTCAAATCTAAAACAACTGCATAAAATAGAAGTCTGGCCCCAAACCCAGTATGTCCAACCACATACGAAAATAATGTAGGTATCAAATACTACAAGAATGACTCTGAAAACTAAACACTTGTGCCATTTAGTACCTAAGTCAAAACAAAAACAAAACTCAATTCCAAAAGAGCTATAAGCAAAATTAGCTTTTAATTATTATTATTTTTTAATAATTTTCCTTTCTTGGGCCACCTGGGTGGCTCAGTCGGTTAAGCATCTGACTTCAGCTCAGGCCATAATCTCAGGGTCCTGGGATTGAGCCCCATGTGGGTCTTTGTGCTCAGCAGGGAGTCTGCTTCTCCCTCACCCTCTGCCCCTTCCCCCTGCTGGTGCTCTCTCTCTAATATAAATAAATAAAATCTTTAGAAAAACTTCTTCCTTTCTCTAAACTGAGTATTTTAAGAATTGAACTTTGATACCACTTGTCACTCTCCTATTAATGTTTAAGTTGTACAAGTCATAATATGGAATTTACTTGATTTCATGAAGTATTTCCAAAAGCAGCATTTTCTTTTCAGCATCGTGAACTTTATTTCCAGTGAAGAGTTGAAAATCTGGGCGCTCAAAGAACGGTACCACTTTAGATAAAGCCCTTAATTCTATTAAGTAGAGAAAATACAAGTTCTTAAGCCTTCTTGGACCCTCTCCTTCAGTCAAAATTCCATCAAATCGCTGCTGAAATTCTGTAATGTTGTGTCCCCATTTCTTTTCCAACCAAGTTTCTGAGAAGAAAGAAGAATTAAATATTAAAATCTGAATTTTAAAAGTTTCAGTTTACTTACATTGGGTTACTTATGCCTACAGAAGTATATCTGAAAATACAGAACAATGAAAGCTGCTTTTCATAATTTAGCTTTTAATGGTTCTACATCAATATTTTATCTTCTAGAACCCATCCTTAGGAGGAAAATAAATTCACTGTTTTACTGAGAAGTATGACTTCACAGAAATCAAATTTCTAAATATAAACATATTTATAAAACCAAAATACACAATTTAAAAATGACGACCTGAAATTACTGATAAGTCTGAAACTCTATTTAAAATTCAAGTTACTGTATTTTGTTCCTGAGACATAGAGATACTTGAAATTCCAAAAGAAATAGGCTCCTGATGAAAATCAAACATGGTCTTGTTTTGCAACAGCATTTTTAAAGCATAAAGAGCAGCAGAAAATACTTTTACCCATTAAACTCCAGGCCTGAAGTTGGCACACAAATAAAAGGGTTTTAATACAGTAAAAATATCTAATGAGTAACAAACGGGACCATTAGGAGCTATTTTAACTCCCACAACAAAAGAGTATTTCCAAAGAGATGTGCACAATTTTGAGCAGCTTCTTAAAAGAATCTGTAATTTCTACAGTTCTTACATTCCTGATTACTACCATTTAAGAATTAATTTTTAATGCCTAATATTCAATAGGGTCAACTTTGTCCCACTAAGGTAAATACCAAAAAATTTTAAGAATGTCTGAAAATAAGTATGGTAAAATATTTTTTTTCTTTTTGTTTTTTTTTGTGTGTATTTTTTTTAAGTATAGTAAAATAAATAAAAGTGAATGTCACATACCTTGTAGAAGATATCGTGCACTCAAATGCACATTAATGCTTGCATGCAGGCCAGATATAAGTCTGTAGAATGCTCTTTTTTCTACGCAGAGGCCTAAAAATAGTAATTTGGTAATTGAAATTTTATATGTGAAACGTACCATTTTAAAAATAATTTCATATGCCTTTAAAGATGAGAAAAATTTTTAACATTTAAATTTAAGTTTCCAATTACCTTCTAGCCAACTGTAAAAAGTATTCTCTGAAATTAAAAGAAAAAGAAGTCACAAAGTTGTAAAAATGACAAAATGTTAAGTTTTTCAATATATAATAGTAATCTGTGCCAAACAGTGATTTAAAAATTAATGAAACGTCCAGGGGTGCCTGGGTGGCTCAGATGGTTAAGCGTCTGCCTTCGGCTTAGGTCATGATCCCAGGGTCCTGGGATCGAGCCCCGCATTGGGCTCCCTGCTTGACGGGGAGCCTGCTTCTCCCTCACCCTCCTACTGTTCCCCCAGCTTGTGCTCTCTTGCTCTCTCTGTCAAATAAATAAATAAAATCTTAAAAAAAATAAAAAATGAAAGGTCCAAATTTTATTTGCAATTTATCCAAAGGGAGAAGAGGAGTTCTTGGTGTGGATTCAACTAAGTACCATTCTCTTGCTCAGTCTCTAGAAAGTTTCAGTATTGCCTTAGGTAGCCCCCATCTCATAACTTCCCAGATAAAATGTTTCATATGAGGTCAGAACACAGAATTTAAATAATAAATCAATGCAAGGAAAACTACTTAGCCTTGAAAACAAGTGATTCTATGAAAATTAAGAACTCATTATATGCTTTTCTAAAATTTTTTAAAATATTTTATTTATTTATAAAGAGAGAGAGAGAGAGCGTGCACACAAGCAGGGGGAGCGGCAGGCAGGCAGAGGGAGAGGGAGAAGCAAGGAGCCCGATGCGGGGCTCGATCCCAGGACCCTGGGATCATGACCTGAGCCAAAGGCAGATGCCCAACCAACTGAGCCACCCAGGCATCCCTATGCTTTTCTAAATTTTTAAAGTAAATAAAAATTACATAATAGGGGGCGCCTGGGTGGCTCAGTCGTTAAGCATCTGCCTTCGGCTAAGGTCATGATCCCAGGGTCCTGGGATGGAGCCCTGCATCGGGCTCCCTGCTCAGCGGGAAGCCTGCTTCTCCCTCTCCCACTCCCCCTGCTTGTGTTCCTGCTCTCTCTCTCTCTATCTCTATCTCTCTCTCTGTCAAATAAATAAATAAAATCTTTTTAAAAAATTATAAAATAGAATTGGTGGTATATTACTTGCATATCGCTCATGGTATTTCATGGCATTCAATATTTCAAAGGAGCAATACAAGGAAATGTTACAAAAACTAAATACCACTTATATTCTATGACCCAATAAGATCACTGTTCATATACTTAGACCTGGTAATTCTGCTTTTAGAATTATGTTCTAGGGGCGCCTGGGTGGCTCAGTCGGTTAACTGTCTGCCTTCAGCTCAGGACCTGATCCCAGTGTCGTGGGATAGAGCCCAGGATCAGGTTCCCCACTCAGCTCGCTCTCTCTCAAATAAATAAATAAAATCTTAAAAAAAAAAAAAAAAAGGAATTATGTTCTAAAGAAATAACTCAAATGGTGGAGGGGTCAATAATTTGTACAATGATTATGTTATATATAATTGTTAAAAACTGAAATAATCAAAATGTACAATAAGCCTAAGTTAACACAATAGGATATTATATAACTAGGTAACATGGTAGAATAATATAATACTATTTAAAATGATAAGAATGTGGACCATGCCAATACATGAAATGTTTATTTGAAATAACATATGAAAAGGCATAGAAATAATTTTTATAACTATGTAAAGATTCTATGTATACATTTACGAAAGATGGCAAACATTGAACATACAGTTCTTTTGACTAAAGTTGCTTATGGTAATATTAAAAATGAACTAAACAAGCATAAAAGTAATAAAAGGAATGACAAAGAAAATATGCAATAAATTAGACTATCTAAAAACTTAAAATACCTGTTTGTCAGAAAACTTCACGAGCGAAAGGAAAAGGCAAATAACCAAGTAGGTTGAATGTATGTTACAAATACAACAAAGGGATAATATTCTTTTTTTTTTTTAAGATTTTATTTATTTGAGAGAGAGAGAGAGCATGAGCAAGGGGAGGGGCAGGAGAAAGAGAGGGAGAAACAGATTCCCCACTGAATGCAGAGCCTGACTAGGGGCTCAATCCCAAGACCCCAAGATCATAACTTGAGCCAAAGTCAACTGAGCCAGCCAGGTGCCCCAAAGGGATAATATTCTAAATATATAAAAAACTCATAAACTGAATAAAAGTGCTAAAGTGCCCATTTAAAGTGGGCAGATAACAGAAGTAGAGAATTCACAAAGGAAAAACCACAAATGTTAAGAACATAAAAATTACTCCATTTCACTAGTAATAAAAAATGCAGATTACAACCATAGAGATACCACTTTTAACAATAAAGATAAAAATATTACAATACTTCATGCTGACAAGGGTCAGGTGTAACTAGCAGGCACACTGATTGGAAGGGATACAAATTCGCACATCCTCTCAATGACAAAATGCAATCTGGTCATACGTATCAGGAGCCTAAAATGTCCATAACCTTTGATTCAGTAAACCCATTTCTAGAAATCTAGGATGTTATGGATAAAATTCATATGTTGAAGCTCTAAGTCCCCAGGGGATGGTATTTGGAGGTGGGGCCTTTGGGACGTGATTAGGTTTAGATGAGGTCTGAGGGTAGGGTAGCCATGATGGGATTAGTGTCTTTATAGGCAAAGACCAGAGCTCTTTCTCAGCCACGGAGGACACAGTGAAAAGGCTGGCCATCAGCAAGCCAGGAAGAGAGCACTAAGGAAGAATCAAATCTGCCGACATTTTGATCTTATACTTCCCAGCCTCCAGAACTGTGAGAAAATAAACGTCTCACTTAAGCCACCCAGTCTATGGTATTTTGTTAGAGCAGCCTGAGCCAAGACATAGGCTAAGGAAGCAAGCATACATGGGAAAAATAATATACAAAACTATAACTATATCTAGTATAAAAATACACATATGTAAATAATCATAATTATCAAAATGTTGGGACACCTGGGTGGCTCAGTCGGTTAAGTGTCTGCGTTCCGCTCAGGTCATGATCCCAGGGTCCTGAGATGGAGCCCTGCATCGGGCTCCCTGCTCAGCAGAAAGTCTGCTTCTCCCTCTGCCTGCTTCTCCCCCCTGCCTGTGCTCTCTCTCTCTGACAAATAAATAAATAAGATCTTTAAAAAAAATTTATCACAATGTTAACAGAGAAGCAGTATGAGATAGTAACTGAGAGCATGAACCTTGGAGACAAACTAATTTCAATTCCAACTGTGCTTCTTACAAGTCATACATGATTTAGCTGAGTTGCAAATCCTCTCTGGCACTCATTTTTCTTGTCTATAAAATGGAAATAAAAATAATATCTCCTAAGAACGCTGGAAGGATTAAATGAAATCATACTTGTAAATTGCTTAGAAGAGTAGTACTGGCATGTAGTCTTAGCCATTACCATTATCAATTATTTTGAGGTTGTGGGATTACAAGTGATTTGTCTCCTTATAAAAACCTTCAGAGTTGGGGCACCTAGATGGTGCCGTTGGTTAAGCGTTCGACTCTTGGTTTCGGCTCAGGTCTGATCTCAGGGTCATGAGATTGAGCACGGTGTCAGGCTCCACGCTCATTGTGGAGTCTGCTCTTTTAAGACTATTTCTCCTTTTCCCTCTCCCTTTCCCCCTGCACACACAAACTCTCTCTCTCTGAAGGTTTTTTTTTTTTTTAAGATTTATTTCTTTCTCTCTCAAATAAATAAATCTAAAAAAAAAAAAAAACAACCTTCAGAGTTTTTGTTTTGTTTTGTTTCAAGTTTGGGACCATGAATCAGGGGGAATGGGAGTGTAATACTACTTGGGACCTAGTCTTCCAATGAAATTTTCAGTTCTGTTCCTGAAGTAGCTATCCTCAACTTTACATGGTTGTGATCCAATTAGATAATCACCTAATATGATAGCTGTCAGGGATAATTCTTTCAAATCTGACCAAAATGAAAAATTGTAAATATACTCATAACAAGATTATTTCTCTAAAGATAGACTCCACAAGCTAACAATATTTTCCCTGACAATGAGAGACAGGATGAGGTCTTTAAACAGTATTGAAAAACTGAAATAATATCCTCTAAAATAGCTAAGAATACCCAAGGTAGAATAAAATCTCTCAAAACTGAAAATTATAGGGAGGAGAGCAGAAAAAAAAACCCTGAAAATTATAGATGACTACTAACAGTAATAAAATATGAGTCATCTTTGGAAGAATAATCTCAGGCTAAAGAATTTCTCTTCCAAATAGTACAGTTCTGATTCAGTATTTTACTTAGCTATTATTGTTACAATAATATAAAGCATAATAAAAAAGCAATGTTATCAGACATTGGTATTCTGTTATTTAGACAGAATACAAAAGCAATTTGTAAAACAAATGTTCAGAAGACAAAATTTTGAAGGAGAGGAAAGGGATACTTCACATTTTAGCAATTTCATCTAGCTGGACTAAAGTTAAGTACTGCCTTGTCTTTTCATATGGTTAAACACATGGCCTTAAGAATAAGAAAAATCATTTTAGGGGTGCCTGGGTGGCTCAGTCGGTTAAGTGTCTGCCTTCGGCTCAGGTCATGATCCCAGGGTCCTGGGATCAAGCCCCACATCAGGCTCAGCGGAAAGCCTGCTTCTCCCTCTCCCACTGCCCCCTCCTCCCCCACTTGTACACTCTCTCTCTTTCAAATAAATAAAATCTTAAAAAAACAAAAAGAAAAATCACTCCAATTTCACTCAGAAAGCAAAAAGATTCTCACAAAGACAAAGTAAACCTAAAATACTTCGAAAATTTTAGCATTACAACTAAAATAGTTGGCAGTAACTACCCCCAAGAGCGAACGCAAGCCTTGGAAGCAGGTAGAGCAACAATGTGACCATGCCTAGAAGCTTCCTCTATGGACCCAGCAGATCCTAGAGGTCTGCTCCAGGAATAAAGGAGAGGAGGTTTTCCCTGACAGAAGCTGGGCGGGGCGGGGCGGAATGCCTAGCTTCTGCAAGCAGTGGGTAAAATGCACAAGTGAATTATCAGAGGCTGAGGCAGGTTGTCGCTATTGCCTGATCCCAGGCACAGTCATGTTCCCTTAACCTGTGCTTTCAACTCCTGAATTTTAGATAAACAGGAGTTCTTAGAAGTAGGAAGAAAAGTTTGCCAAATAAACATCTGAATGTATCAGCAAATTCATATATATATGATAAAGAAATATTTACCTTCACTTTTCCCTGAAAAGCAAAACAAAATGTTGATTATTATAAAGTCCTTCCAGATGTCACTTTAAAATGCTGTACTTCCACAAAAAATAAGACTTTGTAGTTTTAGTCCATCAGTTCACCCGTATAAAGCAAAATCTGAGGGAGACACTTGTGACACAACCCTATCTAGTGGCAAATAGGAATTATGCCGGATTCGCTTCAAGGGCATCATCTCCAAGAGCCTGGGTGAGGAGTGGTTTCAGCTCGTACAAGATTTAATACGGGCTGACGGGAGAGAAAAATCTAATCCATCATCTGAGAGTACTCTCCAGTACCTTAAGGACTTACGGTTATTTGGTTGGCAGCGCCTTTTTCCACATTTATTTATCCTAAATCTATAACATGGTTTCTGCTAAAGAATTGTGTTCTTGGGGCGCCTGGGTGGCTCAGATGGTTAAGCGTCTGCCTTCGGCTCAGGTCATGATCCCAGGGTCCTGGATCGAGTCCCGCATCGGGCTCCCTGCTAGGTGGGGAGCCTGCTTCTCCTTCTGCTTCTGCCTCTCTCTCTCTCTCTCTGACTCTCATGAATAAATAAATAAAACATTAAAAAAAAAAGAATTGTGTTCTTGCTTTGAAACCTCCAGACTGACACTGTAAAATTTTACCTTATTTAGGAATATTCTGAAAGACTATTTGTGAAGATTCAAATTATGCACAGTTCGGCAGTTTGTAAGCAGCTGCTCATTTACTACTAAAAAACTGTCTTCATTTTGCCCATGCTTATTTAGTGCCATCATTGTTTGATTATTAAAATAACACTGTTCATTGCAAATACATGGTTTTTTTTTAAGAAAGACATAGACGAAATAAAAAATGTTAGCCGTAACTCCCTCTGCCCTAGATAAATACCATTTACATTTTGGTAAATGTCCTTTTTCTTTACATATAGACATTTAGATATTATATTAAGTATGTTTTTACAAAAATATACATACTGTTTGATGCCTGTTTCTTTTCTTCAATATGCTACTGGTCATTACTGACCTAAATGAATACAAATTCTCAGCAATATTTCTAATGGCTATATTCTACTCAATGAATATACCATAAATCATTTAACCAGTTCCTTAATGATAAACATTTAAATTGTTCCCATTTATATTTATGATAAGTGAGGGTAGTTAATCAGATCATAATGTGAGTTCATACTGAGGATCACCCCTTACCTAGGAATTTGCACTCATCTGATATTAAATCAATAGCTTCCAATGAGTTACTATATGTGAGTCATATAAATCCAAACTCTTGTTTAAAGATGTTCTTTCATTTCTAATCTAGGAAAGACTAGTCTGCCAACATTTAGGGAATGATGCAATCTCACTGCTTTCCAGGAGGAAATTTATGTTTATTGACTGTATGAGATCAGCAGCTTTTCAAATTTTAAAAAATGAAAAACTTATACATTTCCTAAAAGCACATCAAAGATTTCATCAGTAAGCACGTATTACGGGAACAGGGATATAGATTTCCTAAGCAAAAAGTCTGAAATCATACACTGAACTGGTTTATTCAACAAACCATTCTGACTATTACAGACTGGGCAGGGTTTCTGAGTTTCAATTTTACACCCCCTCTGCCTCTGCACAGTGCCTAGCACATAGTAAACGGAGAGTAATCATTTGTTGAAGGAACAAGTGATCTTCCCAACGGTAGTCAAGCCCATTAAATGAGGAGAGCAGTTTTCATCAATCATTCACTTAACAAACTACTCCATCTGTTATGTGTCAGGCTCTCTATTAACAGATGAAACCAATAAATACTCCCCATATGCCCAAAGTACTAGGGTAGATCAATAGACACGTAATAGTAAAATAACGCCAGACAGTGGAAATGGGGTAAGAGACACAAAACGTGACATAAGATCACTTTATGCGGAGAGAGGGGTTACTTCCAGTTAGGAGAGTCAGGGAAGGTGGAAAAGGCAGCATTTGGGCAAGATCTTGTATGGAAGGAGAAAATGAAAAATGTTAATGAAGCATAAAGACATGTGAATTTGAAATCAGACTCCCAATATGTACAATCATTTCAGGTTCTGGGAAAGATTTGAGGCAGTTTTTTTGGATATTCATTTAACTAGAAACTGAAGAAAAATAGTAAAAAACTAAACACACATTATGTAAAAATGCACAGAAGAATAAATATTTAACCTAATCTCCATCCTATGATAATCTAACACCATAAACTTCATTACACAAATACTCCTTACTGAGGTGTAAATATTTTAAACACCACTTTCTCTGTAAGGGTGAGGCATGACTTCTATGGAAACAGGAATATATGATCTCCAATGCTCTTGCCAACTCTTATCCGGCCTTCCTCCTCCTTTTAACCAAAGTTCACTGGCTGATAAATAATATAACAGTGCAAATAAATAACTCACCTTGACCAGAAGCCAAAGGACTTAAAGGTCTTTTAATTGTCTGTGGCCTAGAAACAATAAGAATTAAATTGTAAAATATAATTATGTTACCTATCTTGTTATAATTATCTAAGTAAAAGTGAAATTATCTCAGAGAGCTGCTTAATGACTACATCCAAAATCAAACTATTTTAAAAACACTGAGCTTATAAAATATTTAGTGTTCTCTAATTGCTTGTTTTAGCAAGTTTCTGATCTTTTCCCATTGTAGCAGCCAGAAAGCCATTTCCTAATCACTTCTTCAAACAAAGGAAGAAAACACCAGTCAAGCTCTTCTAGAGTCGCTGTTTTTACATATATTACATATACACATACGCTCTGCCTATGCACACGTACACATATGTGTGTTTGCATGCGGTACAAAGCGCATTCCTGATTGAAAGACGAACAAGCAAGAAATATAAATACCCAAACCAAGCATGAAAATAAAAAGGGGAAAAAGCACTGTGGGTAGATTATTTTCCACTCAGCTAATCTTATGTATGTCAACTGACCCTGTGGCCACCAAGTTTGTTATGATTTCAGTAAAAGGTATTTTTTAATATGAAAAAAAAGAATTAAAATGTCACTGAAGTGCCTTTAAATCTCAAACTAAATATTCATTAGTATCATTAGTAAAATGTGGGGATTGCTTTGTCTGTGATTTGAATTTTATGAACTCTCACAACTTGAGACATTTTGAGAACAGAACATGTAAGCTATATTTTAACATACTGAATTTTGTGCCTCATATATTGTTTATATATTAGAAATATTTATACTGGGAATCATGATAAAAATTAGTTAGGGAATAGCTACAATACAAATATAAAATCTAACAAATGCTTCAGTTGGACTCTATTTTAGTTCATATTAAAAAAACAAACCAGGGCGCCTGGGTGGCTCAGTTGGTTAAGCGACTGCCTTCGGCTCAGGTCATGATCCTGGAGTCCCGGGATCGGGTCCCGCATCCGGCTCCTTGCTCAGCGAGGAGTCTGCTTCTCCCTCTGACCCTCCCCACCTCATGCTTTCTCTCTCTCTCAAATAAATAAATAAAATCTTTAAAAAAAAAACAAAAAACAAAAAACAAAAAAAAACCCAACAACCTTTAGGGGTACCTGGCTCAGTCAGTAGAGCATGCAACTCTTGATCTTGGGGTTGTAAGTTAGAGCCCCAAGTTGGGTGTAGAGATTACTTAAAAATAAAATCTAAAGCAAAATAAAACAAAACAAAAAACCTGTAAAGTAAGCCAATTAAGTCAAACATTCCTAATAATAAACCAGGGAATTTAAATGAAACACATGGCAGATATGAGTAAATAATGAAAATTCTCCACTTCAAAACTGGAAATTCTTCAAATCAAAAAAAGAAACAGACTTGGGCGCCTGGGTGGCTCAGTTGGTTGAGCGACTGCCTTCG
>NW_027897988.1:0-238 GCF_054177405.1 Leptonychotes weddellii | reverse complement strand
CCCCCCCCCCCCCCCCCCCCCCCCCCCCCCCCCCCCCCCGTGCCTCACTCTCCCATCGCCTGCAGATCCTGCAGACAGGGCAGGAGATCATGGAGCTGGACACCAGTGGCTTTGCCACACAGGGCCCCACGGTCTTTGCTGGCAACATTGGGGACAATCGCTACATCGTGCAGGTGTCGCCGCTCGGCATCCGCTTGCTGGAAGGAGGTGGGCGCGGGCAGCGGGCGGGCAAGGGTGG
>NW_027897987.1:0-238 GCF_054177405.1 Leptonychotes weddellii | reverse complement strand
TTTTTTTTTTAAAGATTTTATTTATTTATTTGAGACAGAGAGAATGAGAAAGACAGAGAGCACATGAGAGGGGGGAGGGTCAGAGGGAGAAGCAGGCTCCCCGCCGAGCAGGGAGACCGATGCGGGACTGGATCCAGGGACTCCAGGATCATGACCTGAGCCGAAGGCAGCTGCTTAACCAACTGAGCCACCCAGGCACCCAAAACTTTATATTCTTGTGATTAAGAGAGTCAGAGAG
>NW_027897986.1:0-238 GCF_054177405.1 Leptonychotes weddellii | reverse complement strand
TCCCAGGATCGAGTCCCGCATCGGGCTCCCTGCTCGGCGGGGAGCCTGCTTCTCCCTCTGACCCTCACCCCTCTCATGTGCTCTCTCTCTCTCATTCTCTCTGTCTCAAATAAATAAATAAAATCTTTAAAAAAAAACAAAAACAAAAACTTACAAGAGACACATTAAGGACAAAGTACATTTCCATATCAATAAATTTATATTTTGTATATCTTTGGGCTGCAATTTGATACTTATG
>NW_027897985.1:0-238 GCF_054177405.1 Leptonychotes weddellii | reverse complement strand
TTTTTCTTTCCATTTAAGGTAATTGTGTATCACTACTGCGATGCATCTTGGGTTGGTTTTATAGATTCCCTCTGAGAAGTTATACTTCCTTTCTCCTAAAAAATATTTTAGGAGCATCTCATTATTGTCTCCTTGCAATGCCCAGAAATCTTTAGGAACAGTTGTAATCAACAGAAGTAGATGGAAAAGTTGAGAATGTTACCATTATAAGTCCCTAGCAAGCTTGATAACATGAGTG
>NW_027897984.1:0-238 GCF_054177405.1 Leptonychotes weddellii | reverse complement strand
GGGATTTGTTAAAGAACTTGGGGGATTAAAAGTACTCATTCAAAGTTCACAAACTGGTCAGTTATTTGTGGCTTTTTAAAAACAGGTTTTTGATGACTTCCAGAAATAATAACTCTACCCCTTCTCCATCTCCCCAGATTATACCAATGAAATGATATGGTATTATTTCAATAACCTACAGGGCTAGCACCTGATTAGTGTTTCACTCCTTAAATGTAAGAAGATAAGAACAATACCT
>NW_027897983.1:0-238 GCF_054177405.1 Leptonychotes weddellii | reverse complement strand
TAGAACCTATGTTAAGTTAAATTAAATATTTGACAGTATGTAATCCAGAGTCTTCTCATCTTTCTTGTCTTCCCATTCAGTGACAACCTCTTCTTTTTCCTCTGGTCCCTGCCTTCAACATCTTGGCTATTTTTGGTTGTTGCTGATATTCAGATCATTGGTTCTTGAAACCCATTACTTTGGCACTCGAGGCCCCCTCTCATTGCAACCTGTGTCACACTCCCCCAGCCACTAATTG
>NW_027897982.1:0-238 GCF_054177405.1 Leptonychotes weddellii | reverse complement strand
TGGAAATAAGCAAAGACCACCAAATAAGACCACCAAATGAGAACAAACAGAGGCTATTTATTCAGAGCTTGCTATAACAAGAGAGTCAGCCACCACCTCTTGGGTTTGGCAAAGCCTCAAAGGCAGTCATGAGAATGGGAAGCTTTATGGGGGGGGCAGGGAAGAGGGAAGGCTTCATATAAATTTTTTTTTTATTTTTTTTTATTTTTATTTATTTTTTTTTATTCTTATGTTAATC
>NW_027897981.1:0-238 GCF_054177405.1 Leptonychotes weddellii | reverse complement strand
GAACTCTAAAAACCTGGCTTGATTTCCTTGCAATTTATGTAGTAATTAATTTAAAAAAAGATGTAAAGAAGGAAAGATGGCTGGAGAAAAGAGGTGGTTGACAGAAAAGGTCAAAGCCACATGTTAAATGAAATATTTTCTTGGAGAAATTTTGGCATACAAGAGAAAACACTTGTTTGATCATATTATCCCATGAAAGTCTCCAAAGAGCAACAGATAAAGGGATACAGGGCATTTG
>NW_027897980.1:0-238 GCF_054177405.1 Leptonychotes weddellii | reverse complement strand
GTCAAGATGTGCTTGCTGGTCAACTGTGTAAACACAGAGAGAGGTGACTTTGGGGAACACCACGCCGAAAGGGTGAATTCCTAAAGGACTAGAAGATGTCTCCAATTTCGGCATGTGAAGTAAATACATTTATCAAGTAATTTATCTGTCTAGATAACTATTAGCCAAATCCCCTTGGTCTCTATAGCTAGTGAGCAGAGGTATAGCTATCAGATTGCCCTACTTTGGGCGCCTGGGT
>NW_027897979.1:0-238 GCF_054177405.1 Leptonychotes weddellii | reverse complement strand
TCTCATTCTCTATGCGCTCATAACCATATGAGTTGTCCCTCCTTAAAGGAAATGTACTTTTGGGGAATGTAGGAAAATTAGAGACTTCTCAGGAACAACATGGTATTTATTTTGCTATTTTCATAAGGTGAAGACTTGTTGGCAGTAAAATATTTCAAGAACCAGTAGAGCCCAAAGCTTGTAAACATTTTCTAAAATAATTTTTTTTTAATTTTAAATTAAAAAGTTAAAAGTTTTT
>NW_027897978.1:0-1533 GCF_054177405.1 Leptonychotes weddellii | reverse complement strand
TTGTTTGTTCCAGCACTTTGAAAAATGTCATTGGAATTTAGATCGGGATGGCATTGAAGGTATAGATTGCTCTGGGTAGCATAGACATTTTAACAATGTTTATTCTTCCGATCCATGAGCATGGAATATTTTTCCATCTTTTTGTGTCTTCTTCAATTTCTTTCATGAATGTTCTGTAGTCTCTAGAGTATAGATCCTTTACCTCTTTGGATAAGTTTATTCCGAGGTATCTTATGGTTTTTGGTGTTATTGTAAATGGAATCGTTTCTCTAATTTCTCTTTCTACAGTGGCATTGTTAGTGTATAAGAAAGCAGCTGATTGCTGTGCATTGATTTTGTGTTCTGCCACATTACTGAATTGCTGTATGAGTTCTAGTAATTTGGGGGTGGAGTCTTTTGGGTTTTCCACATAAAGTATCATGTCATCTGCGAAAAGAGAGAGTTTGACTTCTTCTTTGCCAATTTGAATACCTTTTATTTCTTTCTGTTGTCTAATTGCTGATGCTAGGACTTCTAGTCCTATGTTGAACAATAGTGGCGAGAGTGGGCATCCTTGATGTGTTCCTGATCTTAAGGGAAAGGCTCTCAGCTTTTCCCCATTGAGAATGATATGCACTGTGGGTTTTTCATAGATGGATTTTATGAACTTGAGGAATGTTCCCTCTATCCCTGTACTCTGAAGAGTCTGAATCAAGAAAGGATGTTGTATTTTGTCAAATGCTTTTTCTGCATCAATTGAGAGGACCCATGGTTCTTCTATCTTCTCTTATTAATGTGTTCTGTCACATTTATTGATTTGCAAATGTTGAACTACCCTTGCATCGTGGGGATAAATCCCACTTGGTCGTGGTGGATGATCCTTTTAATGTATTGTTGGATCCTATTAGCTAGGATTTTGTTGAGGATTTTGGAATCCATATTCATCAGGGATATCGGTCTGAGATTCTCCTTTTTGATGGGGTCTTTACCTGGTTTGGGGATTAAGGTAATGGTGGCCTCATGGAATGAGCCTGGAAGCTTTCCTTCTGTTTCTATGTTTTGAAACAGCTTCAGTGGAATAGGTATTATTTCTTCTTTGAGTGTTTGGTAGAGTTCCCCAGGGAATCCATCAGGCCTTGGACTCTTGTTTTTTGGGAGGTTTTTGATCACTGCTTCAATCTCATTACTGGTTATTGGCCTATTCAGGTTGTCAATTTCTTCCTGTTTCAGTCTTGGCAGCTTATAGGTTTCCAGGAAGGCCTCCATTTCATCCAGATTGCTCAGTTTATGGGCATAGAGTTGTTGATAATAATTTCGAATAATTGTTTCTATTTCCTTGGTGTTAGTCGTGATCTCTCCCCTTTCATTCCTCATTTTATTAATTTGGGTCCTTTCTCTTTTATTTTGGGTAAGTCTGGCCAGTGGTTTATCAATCTTAATAATTCTTTCAAAGAACCAGCTTCTAGTTTGGTTGATCTGATCTACTGTGTTTCTGGTTTCTAATTCATTGATCTCTGCTCTAATCTTAATTATTTCTCTTCTAATGCGTGGCTT
>NW_027897977.1:0-238 GCF_054177405.1 Leptonychotes weddellii | reverse complement strand
GAGAGCCGTGATCCTGCGGGCAGATATCAGAGGATAAATGGTGGCGGGAGGGAGCCTGGATGTGGGGATCCTACACCGCCGGTGAGTGACAGCCTTGCATGCTGGGGACGGGGCACAGACTCACAGACCGGTAGCATCAGGAAAGGACTTTAGGGCAGCCCCCAGGGTGGAAAACCAGACCAGAGGGGTCGCGCGCACGCGAACCGCAGCCCCCCAGACAGAAACCAAAGCGACGGTC
>NW_027897976.1:0-238 GCF_054177405.1 Leptonychotes weddellii | reverse complement strand
TCTTGCTGTCTCTCTGTCAAATAAATAAATAAAATCTTTAAAAAAAAAAAAAAACCTTCACTACAAGCTAGAAGGAATTAAGATAAAGGATCTCTATGCAATAAAAAAATAAATAACAAATAAAAGGCTCCTTGGGCGCCTGGGTGGCTCAATCGTTAAGCGTCTGCCTTCGGCTCAGGTCATGATCCTGGGGTCCTGGGATGGAGTCCCGCATCGGGCTCCCTGCTCGGCAGGAAGT
>NW_027897975.1:0-238 GCF_054177405.1 Leptonychotes weddellii | reverse complement strand
TCTCAAGGACAAAATCCACGTTTTATGATACTCTTCACTGAAACACCACAGTACCTAGCAGAATTATGTGCACCATGATTATCTTCTAAGGGATTTGTCCCTTTTTTAATGAATTCAGCACTTTCTTCCTTTTCACTTCACCGCTACCATCCTCTTTCATAACGTAAACTTTTGTATGCATGACTTTTCATCCATACACGCGTGCGTGCACACACACACCTCCCGGACACCTAGCACT
>NW_027897974.1:0-238 GCF_054177405.1 Leptonychotes weddellii | reverse complement strand
GAGTCCCTGGATCGAGTCCCGCATCGGGCTCCCTGCTCAGCAGGGAGTCTGCTTCTCCCTCTCCCACTCCCCGTTTGTGTTCCCTCTCTCGCTGTGTCTTTCTCTGTCAAATAAATAAATAAAATCTTAAAAAAAAAAAAAACTGAGGGGAATTAGGGAACCATGGCATAATAGTGCTGAACGGAGCAAACCACCCCCCAAATCCTCTTCACCCCTTACCATCTAGACATCTAGTCAG
>NW_027897973.1:0-238 GCF_054177405.1 Leptonychotes weddellii | reverse complement strand
ATATAAATGGGATCATAGTTTGTTTCTTTTTTCCTGCATGTGTTCTTCCTTCTTTCCTTTCTTTCCGCATCCTCCCCTTGCTCCTTCTCCTTTTTCTTAACATTATCTTGAGGTTTATCAGTTTTCAGATATATAGCTATTACCAGTTTGTTTTTATTGCCACAATACTGTTCTATGATATAGCTTATTTCGTACTATTTATGAACATTTGGGTTGTTTTGGTTTGGGCTATTTATAT
>NW_027897972.1:0-238 GCF_054177405.1 Leptonychotes weddellii | reverse complement strand
TGGCAAATGGCAAGATTTCATTCCTTTTGATGGCTGCGTAATATTCCATTGTATACATATACCACATCTTTTTATCCATTCATCTGTCATTGGACATCTTGGCTCTTTCCATAGTTTGGCTATTGTTGACATTGCTGCTATAAACATCAGGTGCACATCCCCCTTCGGATCCCTACATTTGTATCTTTGGGGTAAATACCCCGTAGTGCAATTGCTGGGTCATATGGTAGCTCTATTT
>NW_027897971.1:0-238 GCF_054177405.1 Leptonychotes weddellii | reverse complement strand
CTCCAAGCTCACCATGTGTGCCTTTAGTTTTCTCTGGGCGGGCACAGAAAAGTTTCCCGACGTTCCTTTCCTCTCCTTTGCTCTCGTGGCTCTCACACTTACAAACCCCGTCCTGAGCCACGATCAGCTCACACTTGCCCCCTTTCCCAGCTGTGGCGAGGGTGCCACAGAATGAGCACTCACACCATGCTGGTGGGGATGTCCTGCTCTGGAAGGAGCTCCGCAGCAGTTTCAAGTT
>NW_027897970.1:0-238 GCF_054177405.1 Leptonychotes weddellii | reverse complement strand
TCATTTTGGTCTTTCCTTTCCACTCACAGAGTTCTCTGTAGTATTTCTTTAAGCTTTAGTGTTCATGAACTCCTTTAGTGTTTGTTTGTATGGGAAATTCTTTACTTCTCTTCCTATTCCTAATGATAGCCTTGCTGGATAGAGTATTCTAGGTTTCAGATTTTTCCCATTGAGCACTTTGACTGTATCATGCCCTTCCTTCTAGCTTGACAAATTTCTGTGGAGAGACCTGCAGCTA
>NW_027897969.1:0-238 GCF_054177405.1 Leptonychotes weddellii | reverse complement strand
CTGAGGCCTCGCGCGAAGCCCAAGGCCACCCACAGACGTGGGAGCACGCGGCCGCCCTCCGACGGAGCTGTGCAAACGCCGCCCGTCTTTCAGCTGTCGATTGCAGAGATGCGTGGCTTTTTCCATCATCATATTGGGTATAATTTTCGCCCTAGGAAGTGGAAAACGCTCCTTCACGCAATCAAAGGGTAGTTCTGTCGTCCTCAAGCCTCCATTAGGCTTCCCATTAAAAATGAAT
>NW_027897968.1:0-238 GCF_054177405.1 Leptonychotes weddellii | reverse complement strand
GTGCCACAGGGGACCGTGGCTTGCAAGGATTCTGGATCTCTTCCCAGCTGGGCCCAGGGTCTAGGCAGGTAAGAAACAACCTGGCTGTTCTAGAAATGATTGAGCCCCAGAATCTATTTCAAAGGACAGTAGGGAACCCCCAAGGCAGAGCCAAGCCTTCTCTCTGAGGTCCAGACGTCAGAGAGCCTCGCTGGGCTCCAGGCAGGCAGAAGGGGATGGTTGGGTGTTCGCACCCAGG
>NW_027897967.1:0-1533 GCF_054177405.1 Leptonychotes weddellii | reverse complement strand
GTTTGTGTTTCTCCAAATTCATATGTTAAAGACCTAATCCTCAGTGTGGCCATATTTGGAGATGGGGCTCCTATGGAGGTAATTAATGTTAAAAAATGTCATAAGGGTGGGGCCTTGATCCGGTAGAAGTACCCTCAAAGATTAGTTGACCATAGAGTTGAGTGTCCATTTCTGGGTTCTCTATTCTGTTCCATTGAACTATGTGTCTCTTTTTGTGCCAGTACCATACTGTCTTGATGACGACAGCTTTGTAATAGAGCTTGAAATCCGGAATTGTGATGCCACCAGCTTTGCTTTTCTTTTTCAACATTCCTCTAGCTATTCGGGGTCTTTTCTGGTTCCATACAAATTTTAGGATTATTTGTTACATTTCTTTGAGAAAAGTTGATGGTATTTTGATAGGGATTGCATTGAATGTGTAGATTGCTCTAGGTAGCATTGACATTTTCATAATATTTGTTCTGCCAATCCATGAGCATGGAATGTGTTTCCATTTCTTTGTGTCTTCCTCCATATCCTTCATAAGCATTCTGTAGTTTTTGGAGCACAGATCCTTTACCTCTTTGGTTAGGTTTATTCCTAGGTATCTTACGGTTTGGGTGCAATTGTACATGGGATCGATTCCTTAATTTCTCTTTCTTCTGTCTCATTGTTAGTGTATGGAAATGCGACTGATTTCTGTGTATTGATTTTATATCCTTACACATTGCTGAATTCCTGTATGAGTTCTAGCAGTTTTGGGGTGGGGTCTTTTGGGTTTTCCACATAAAGTATCATGTCATCTGCAAAGAGTGGGAGTTTGACTTCTTCTTTGCCAAGTTGAATGCCTTTTATTTCTTTTTGTTGTCTGATTGCTGAGGCTAGGACTTCTAGTACTATGTTGAACAGCAGTGGTGGGAGTGGGCATCCCTGTCGTGTTCCTGACCTTAGGGGAAAAGCTCTCAGTTTTTCCCCATTGAGAATGATATTCGTTGTGAGCTTTTCATAGATGACTTTTATGATATTGAGGCATGTTCCCTCTATCCCTACACTTTGGAGAGTTTTAATCAAGAAAGGATGCTATATTTTTTCAAATGCTTTTTCTCCATCTATTGAGAGGATCATATGGTTCTTGTCCTTTCTTTAATTAATGTGATGTATCACTTTGATTGATTTGTGAATGTTGAACCATCCTGGCAGCCTAGGAATAAATCCCACTTGGTCGTGGTGAATAATCCTTTTAATGTATTGAAAGATACAAATGTAGTGATCCGAAGGGGCACCTGCACCCCAATGTTCATAGCAGCAATGTCCACAATAGCCAAGCTGTGGAAAGAGCTGAGATGTCCATCGACAGATGAATGGATAAAGAAGATGTATATATATATGTATGTGTGTATATATATATATATATATATATATATATATATACACACACACACACACACACACACATACATACATACACACAATGGAATATTACTCAGCCATCAGAATGGATGAATACTTACCATTTATATCGACGTGGATGGAACTGGAGGGTATTATGCTGAG
>NW_027897966.1:0-238 GCF_054177405.1 Leptonychotes weddellii | reverse complement strand
TCTCTCTAGGGAAGAGAAACAGTTCTGCCATCGACATATGGCCACTGCTTATGTCTCTGCTGTCTCACTCTTAACTCGGACAGACGTGCTGGGGGAAAGTCTCTCACATGAAAGAAACCAAAACAACGAGGAAGATTAAAAAAGAATGTGAAAGGAACAGAAACAATAAAGGAGCAAAAGACATTTCAAAGAAACTGTAATTAAAATCCTCAGATAAGAGAAGACTCTGTGTCTACGG
>NW_027897965.1:0-238 GCF_054177405.1 Leptonychotes weddellii | reverse complement strand
GGCGCCTGGGTGGCTCAGTCGTTAAGCGTCTGCCTTCGGCTCAGGTCATGATCCCAGGGTCCTGGGATCGAGTCCCACATCAGGCTCCCTGCTCAGCGGGAAGCCTGCTTCTCCCTCTCCCACTCCCCCTGCTTGTGTTCCTGTTCTCGCTGTCTCTCTCTGTCATATAAATAAATAAAATCTTTAAAAAAAAAAAAAAGAAAGAAAAGAAGCCAGTGACAAAAGGTCGTATATTGTT
>NW_027897964.1:0-238 GCF_054177405.1 Leptonychotes weddellii | reverse complement strand
GTGGTTAAGAGTCTGTTTAGGTTTTCTATTTCTTCCTGGTTCAGTTTAGTTTATATGTCTCTAGGAATGCATCCATTTCTTCCAGATTGTCTAATTTGCTGGCATATAGCTGCTCATAATATATTCTTATAATTGTTTGTATTTCTTTCATGTTGGTTGTGATCTCTCCTCTTTCATTCATGATTTTATTTATTTGGGTCATTTCTCTTTTCTTTTTGATAAGTCTGGCCAGGGGTTT
>NW_027897963.1:0-238 GCF_054177405.1 Leptonychotes weddellii | reverse complement strand
GTGCTAGAAGGAATTACCAAGGAGAAAACACACTGGGTAATCTTCTAAAATATTTACCAGCAACACAGGTATTACATTATAGTGTGAAGCAATCTGCCCAAGGGTATCAATACAAATGGTCAAAGTCCTGTTGTAACAGTGAGAAGAGAAATACTCATTCTTCCAGGAAGAGGCTACAGAGAAAACGGATGTCCACTGGTCCTTGAAGAATGAGGAGCAGTCACCAAGCAGGCAAAGG
>NW_027897962.1:0-238 GCF_054177405.1 Leptonychotes weddellii | reverse complement strand
CCAACAAAAGGGCAATGCATGTTGTTCATAAACTTACATGGGAATTCCCTGAGACAACATCTGGGCCATGAAACACATTTTAACAAATTTAAAAGGATAAAAATCATTAAAAAATCAAAACCTCAATGAGATACCACCTCACACCAGTCAGAATGGCTAAAATTAACAAGTCAGGAAACAACAGATGTTGGCGGGGATGTGGAGAAAGGGGAACCCTCCTACACTGTTGGTGGGAATG
>NW_027897961.1:0-238 GCF_054177405.1 Leptonychotes weddellii | reverse complement strand
GGCGCCTGGGTGGCTCAGTTGGTTAAGCGACTGCCTTCAGCTCAGGTCATGATCCTGGAGTCCCGGGATCGAGTCCCATATCGGGCTCCTTGCTCAGCAGGGGGTCTGCTTCTCCCTCTGACCCTCCCCCCTCTCATGTGCTCTCTCTCTCTCATTCTCTCTCTCAAATAAATAAATAAAATCTTTAAAAAAAAAAAAATTTTTGAAGAGATAGTCCAGCTCCCAAGTTTCCTTTCTT
>NW_027897960.1:0-238 GCF_054177405.1 Leptonychotes weddellii | reverse complement strand
TTGATAATCAATAATTACTAAATTAGATGCCTTGAGGAAGAGTTCTATACCAGACGGTTTTCTTATTCCTTTGAAATATATGATTCTATTTATTCACTTCAAAGTAAAGTACAGGTGGGTTATTTCAAAAAAGAATATTTTCCCGTGGACATGACAGACTCTTCAGATTAAATCATGTCCATGGGATACTTAAATTTAGGACTTTGGGATAATAATTGTTTATTCCAAACTATAGTTG
>NW_027897959.1:0-238 GCF_054177405.1 Leptonychotes weddellii | reverse complement strand
GCCTTTCTTGGGTGAGCAGAGATAAGGAGAGTGGATATGTTCTTACTTTATATACTATTTATTAAAGTGGTCTAGTTTATGGGTACTTTTTAGTTCATTCATTTTCTGGTCTTGTTTTTTAATGTAAATATCCTGGCTGAATAAGCACATATTTAAGAAGAAAACTAGATCAAAATGTTAACACCATTATACTTGACTTTGTAGGATTATACTTCAAATGTATTTTAAATCTTTTTCT
>NW_027897958.1:0-238 GCF_054177405.1 Leptonychotes weddellii | reverse complement strand
GGCGCCTGGGTGGCTCAGTTGGTTAAGCGACTGCCTTCAGCTCAGGTCATGATCCTGGAGTCCCGGGATCGAGTCCCATATCGGGCTCCTTGCTCAGCAGGGGGTCTGCTTCTCCCTCTGACCCTCCCCCCTCTCATGTGCTCTCTCTCTCTCATTCTCTCTCTCAAATAAATAAATAAAATCTTTAAAAAAAAAAAAAAATTTGAAGAGATAGTCCAGCTCCCAAGTTTCCTTTCTT